>NC_051221.1:39484631-39527131 GCF_015220715.1 Pygocentrus nattereri | reverse complement strand
ATACTTTATTGATCCCGAAGGAAATTTAGGATATTTTAACACAGGTTGAAAGTTGGATTTTGTTGGAAAATAAAAGCTTTAAACACTGCTTGCCATGGTTAGGCTCTGTTCTATGGCTAAATAAAAAAGGTAAGCCGAATTTCATTACAAACATGTTAATAACATCCAAATCACCCGCAAACTGTGGTTAACACCTCTGCCTTCTACACTGTAGACTGGGGTTCAATCCCCCACCTGGGCAAACACCCTACACTATACCAATAAGAGTCCTTGGGCAAGACTCCTAACACCACCTTGGCCTACCTGTGTAAAATGACCAAATTGTAAGTCGCTCTGGATAAGAGCGCCAGCCAAATGCCGTAAATGTAAAACAACTCAGTTGTCATTCATGTTTCAGGTAGAGTTCTGCATATTTAACAAAAGAAAACAACTGCAGACACATAAAGTTAATGGCATGATTTCAGTGTCTTCAAAATTCCACACAGAAATACCGAGTTTTATAAAGGTTTTCAAAAGCCGTCATTTTCAATGAACAAAAACACCACTTTCATGTGGGTGGGAGGCCAAAAAAGCAGAGAAAAAACTATTTTCAGACATATCTGGATAGGTGTGGACAGGGCCGTAGAGGTGTACCCTTGTTTGTGGCGCAATCCAGCACCAAAAGTTTAACGCTTTGAGTTTGAAGTTGTCCCCAAATGCGCATTCTCATTAAGACGTCACGTCTGGCCCCGCAAGACTACACCAGAGGGACCAAAGCTAGATACACCCACACTACAGAAACACAAAACCCCTTCACGCTCTCTTTCTCTCCCCTTTCACTCACACAAGCACAGTCCTGCATTTGCGATGCTCAGCATTCTCTCTGCACACATATACATGCAAACATGCACACGCACACAGTCTCTCTCACGCTCGCTCACACAACACACGGAAACACATGCACACGCATGTGCTCGCACACTCACACACAGTGTGAGCACATCTGTTTCTACAACGAGATTGAGGTGACAGGTGACACACAGCATTGAGGTAAACAGGCATCAGGGCAACACAGGAGCACGGCTGTATACTTTAATGAGGCACAGACACAGCAGTCTAGCACAGCTACTGCACACAGACACACAACACAGCCATCAATACACCTCATTACAGAATGAGGGAGACAGAGAGAGGCAGAAAGAGAGAAAGAAGCGTAATGGGACGAGGATTAAGTGAAAAAAGCCATCCAATGATACCACTACTGGACACATGCTCACTCATTCTAGATTCATTCTAAATAAGAAATAATGTAGTTAATGTGGGGCGCCTCACAGCAAGGAGGGCCTGGGTTCGATTCCCCTGCCAGGTGACCGGGGTCCTCTCTGTGTGGAGTTTGCATGTTCTCCGGGTTCTCCGGTTTCCTCCCACCGTCCGAAGACATGCAGTCAGGCCGATTGGACATGCTAAGTTACCCCTGGGTGTGAGTGAGTGAGTGACTGTCTGTGTCTGTCTGTCTGCCCTGTGATGGACTGGCGACCTGTCCAGGGTGTATCCTGCCTTCCGCCAGAAGACTGCTGGGATAGGCTCCCGCGACCCTGACGGAGAAGCGGCTTAGAAAATGGATGGATGGATGTATTTAAGGTATGTTTGATGTTCCTCTAAACCACATTAGTCGTCAAAGCTCATCTGAAACAAATAAAAGCTAAACTCAACTTTGAACAATTGCTATTTTGCACGTCCATATAGTGTCCATGTGCGCCTTTTAAGGCTGATTTATACTTCTGCGGAGATGCCTAATGCAGAAAAGGGGTAAGTGTAGCTCTCAGATGCTCCTCATCACAAATACATGTTGTACAAATATGCAGAGCTGTGCATGAAGCGAACACTGATTGGCTGTAGTGTTGAGAGCCGGAAGAGTCTCAAACAAAAAGCAGAACTAACACGAAATCAGCTCGAGGATCGGCCCGTCTGCCTATTTTGTCCTGTTTTCAAAACATTACACAAACAGTGGCTGTACTAATTCTCTCTGTGCATTCTGTACATTTCCTTGGACATCCCCTCAGTGCACATGCTTGCGTTAAGTGCATGTATGTAGATGGACATCTAAACAAATATCTACACATGATGTTTTCTCATGTGTCCTAAACAGGGTGAGAAAAGAAGTCTGGCCATTCACTCACAACAGCACAAACAGTGGGGTGACTGGCAGAGTTGGGTTAGAACAAGAAGAGGACAGTGAGCAAAAAGGCCACACACCTTCTGCAGGGTAGTGAAGTTTTCTCAAGGTGTTTTCACACTTGAGTCCATATCCAGGCCTGGTTATGGGCTCGTTTGGGGCTCGTTTGGTTTGCTTTTGACACAGCACTTCCATCCGAACTATGGACTGAACGCCCAGTTCTATCCGTCTCTGCTCTGTGTGCAGGTTTGCAAATGGTAGCATCATTTGCTCTTTTTATTATTTTCCTTGGACAGAAACAGTAAAGCAGTGAAGAACAGCGCATGCTGGATACATGGCGTATCACCATGCAGGAGCACCTGCCAATTAGGGGCTTGTATGAGAAGATTTTTAGTCAACATGAAAGTTGAGTCAAAGCAGTCATGTTACAAAATGAACTAAACACACAACGCCACGCATGGTGCTGGGAGCAGAGGTCTTCATGCGCAGTGAACTGCAGCACACTAGAGCAAACCCCAAACCATCGATTTCAGGAGGACCCGACATTGGTCCTCCGGACCATTACTGAGCTCGAAAAACAGCTTTCACGTTTCACCAAATACACTGAGCTTGCAGACCAAGCAGTCCTGGGTCTGGAAAAAAGTGCACTTACAAGTCCAATTTTCCTTCCATTGCTTAGTGATAGGTGGGGTTGGTGGGAGGGTGAGGTGAAACATGACATTATTAGTTAATATTATTTTATGTGCACAGAAATGTAATAATAAAAAAAAAAACTGAACATTTTTCACATTCATTGCATGTCAATGGAACATCAGAGGAAAACATTTCTGTCTTTTGAATATTGTAAATTATGATTAATGTGACCAGAGGCAAGGTAAAAAAGGGTCAACTTGATTTAAAGCAAACAGAATGATTATTTGTTATCTTCAGAATTGGGACTTAACATTGCATATTAGAAAACAATAAATTAATATTATATGTTAAATAAGATGTTTTAAATATATTGGAAATAAAACATCAGTATATAGATTTTGGGCAGACATGACAGCTGAAGCCGCAGGACTACTGCGTCCTCATGGAGTTCTGAGTGGGATGGAGATGCTGTGGCAATCTTCTAAACATCAGACAGAGAGTAAAGCAGAGCCTGATTGCAGTATAAACAAAGAGAGTGAGAAAAAGAGAAAGAGAGAGAGAGAGAGAGAGAGAGAGAGAGTGAGAAAAAGAGAAAGACAGAGAGAGAGAGAGAGAGAGAGAGAGAGAGAGAGAGAGAGAGAGAGAGAGAGAGAGAGAGAGAGAGAGAGAGAGAGAGAGAGAGATGAATCATGCATAGCACTGCCCGTCTGCCTTCATCAGCATTTAGCACACTGAAGTCACATTGCGCTCATTTGCCTGTGAGAAATTGCAATCGCAGTGCCTCAGTAATGACGGAGCTGAGGAGATGCAACTAGGTGACTCTGTTCTTCTGCATCAGGGCACCTTGACCACACACGACAGCCTGGAACCATTAGCAGTTTTCACTATGAACAGTTAAACACGCTGGCAGCCTGCTGCTACAGGAGTCTTTGTGTCTTGCCAACCTCTGACACTTCAAAAAGGAGGTAATAGGGTTTATAATAACTCTGTTCTTGAACTGCGAACTACATCCGATGATTTTAAATAGGTAGAACTCCCACACAGCCATGCGTCCCGGGTTGAAAACACTAGGTTTTCACAGTAAATTGTAAATGTTTAATCATTATCACAGCCACATGCACCGCCATAATCCTTATCCACGATTTTCAGCTTCAGCTGGATCACGTTAGTGACTGTGAATTGCTTTACTGAAGTGAATGAGCTGACTCAGCTCACTAACCAATCAGCACTCAGTAGCCATAATGCCTAGCATCCTACTGAACAAAACCTCCAGACAAAAGGAAATTTCACTGACTTTGTATAATATAATGTATAATGCAGTGAATAAGAAGTCAGTAGGCCCACAGCTCACGTCCCACATTCTACTACACTACATGTCCAAAAGTATCAAGATGCTTCTTCAGGTGAATTCAGCTACTTTAAGCTGCACCCTCTGCTGACACAGATGTTCCATTGCTTGTATAATCTCCATAGAAAAGCACTGGCAATAGAATGGGATGCTCTGGAGCCTAAGGTCACCATGTCCAATGCCAAGTTGCCTCTGTTCAGTTAGCAAGTGATGCACTGACAGAGTACAGTAGAGAGTGTCAGAGTGAGGCCTACAGGCAGAGTGGCCTTATGCATCTCACAGAGAAGTGGAGCTATAATTAGAACTACTGGGCTGCTTCCAGATCAGTACTTTATAGTGTATGAGATCAGTATGCACAGGCAGAAAGCTGTTCTCACCACTTAGTTGCTACATGACCCGTCAGGTGCTATGTGGTCAGTCCACCATTCAGTGGCTATTCAACAACTTACAATTCAAAAACATGCAGAGGTGTATATTGAAAAGCCTTCAGAGCACATGTACAGGAAACAGAACGGGGGCACTGGATAACATACCACACATATGCACATAGCTGCTATGAAAAGAAATCCTTGTGTTTCTGAAATGGTAAGAGAGGGAAAAACATTCTGGCTAAGCTTTACTGTAATAAGAGTTTAGTCCAGCGTAATTTTGGGATTTTCCAATGCTATAAAAATGGAGTTATGGAGTTTTTATATGAGAAAGTTCTGATATGACTGTGACAATTTGGTCTACCACAGAGGTTCCCAACCACCAGGCCAAGGACCAGTACGAGCCTGTGGGTCGTTTGATACAATGCCACAACAATGTGGCGGGGAATAGGGCAAATATTTTAGCATAACTACACAAGAACAGTATTATACTATTATTATTAGTAGTAGTATTGTTTTTATTCAACTTTTTCTTTCAAACTTAAAAGCTACACTATGCACATTTTGGGGATCTGGAGACCTCTCTGGCAGAAATGTGTAATTGCATGTAGTATGCAGAAGAACATTCTTTAACATAGGGTGTGATTTGGATCCCTGGGATCTCTGGGGAAGTGTGCTCACTAGTGTGTATGTGGTGTTTCACTTCACGGATGGGTTAAATGCGGAGTTGGAATTTCCTCGTTGTTGGTCTAATAAGGGTCGCTTAATCGAATCTTAATGAATTAATACCAAGAAAAAAAAAATCATACAGCCACATAAAATTAAACAGTACACAGCCACATAAAATATGGATTTATCGCTGGGGATGTTACTGCTTCAAATCCACCGTGTGGTCCAGTGTGTCCAGTTATTTTGCCATTTGGAAACAGGCTGATCAAGAGTACCACTCCAACTCCCCCCCGGCTGAATCCCTAAACTGGGTTGCACCAGTTTTGTGTAAGTTTATACTATAAAGTTTGCTCTGAAGTTTTTACTTTAGTTTGTTCTTAGTATAAACTTAAGTCCTTAGTTAACACTAGTTAAAGTTACTAAGTCATGTTGTAACTACTTACAACTAACTAATGCATATGTTGCTTGTTCAAAACTAGTTGATAAACCTGCTGCCGTTAAAACACAACAGCTTGCAATGACTTTTTGCATTCTGTGGGTATGGAATGTGAATAATGTGTACAAATATATGCTTTTACAATTACACTGACGCATACCGGTACTGTTTGTTTATTAATGGTTGACTTTTTCCTTGCAATAACCACATGTGCAGCTTTTATGAATAGCGGTTTCTGGCCAACTACAGCAGCATTGGTTTAGACGTTTCAGCTGCTGGTGTGTCTCACTGAACTGGAGCGATAGATTTTAGCTTCAAGAATGGAGCTGAAAGTTAAAAGGTTTAAGATTGGAGCTGTAAGCAAAATCACGGCATATAGCATTTATTGAATTTCGCTCTGTTTTCTTAACCAAAACAGCCAGGGCAAGTTTTCTTTTAGTTTTCTTTGGTTTCTCTAACACTCCCTCTGCTTAGGAGGAGGCGTAACATTTAGTAACTGCTAAACTCAATGTAAAAACTAGTTGGTGTGCTCCAAGCTGTTCTGATTTAGTTTTGTGCAAACTTGAACTTATTAAACAATAATGTCACAACTATCTTATGTCAGAACTGCAACTGGTCCCTGGTCACACACAGTCACATAGACACAAATATGCACTTGTACTTGAACAAACAAGCCCACCTTCTTCTGAAGAACCAACATAAAGCCAAAAAAGTCTCTCTTAGGGTCTCATAGCACTGCACACCAACTCCGACCCTCAGACATATACACCATAATGGGCTAAATAAAGACACGGGCAGGCTTGTGAACATGGCCATGGCAGATCTTGCTGTGTGACCCCTGCAGCTTCACCCACTTGCTCCCCCACCCACTGTCTCCCACACACATCCCTCTGCAGGACATCTCACCACCATCAACTGCACACAGCAGGGAGCATTACACATCTCTCCCATACAGTAGAACCATGTCAGGATTGTTTAGCTTGCCCTGGAGGCAGGACTGTTTCTCAAGTGAGCTTCTCCCAGCAATCCAGGACCAGATGAAGAACTGCATCTGGCTGTACTCAGAGGTTTCATGACTACTAAGATTCTGAAAAGACGCATCTGCCAACAAACATCAGCTTTCTAATGTTAGCGGTTGGCTTTTTAATGTTCCAGTATAAGAACTGTGTAAGAAGGCAAATATGATTCTAGAACAATGTGAATGTATGAACACTGACGCAGTGTGTGAATGGAGCAATCCAGAGCAGTGTGATTATAGGAGAACATTTTATAACCAGTGCGAGAACATTGTAAAAAAAAGAGGAGAGGTGTGAGAAAGTCTAACAGAGTTAGAATAGAGTAGAGAAGCAAGTGAATAGATGAAAACATTCTAGAAGCCTCCAGTGATCACACAGGTATAGCAGAGAACCCAACCGTTCAGGTTTGTGGGTCTGTTTGTTAATTCTCTATATTTCCAAAAGTTTTTGCTTGTCTGGTGATGTAAGGCTTGGATGCAGCTGCTCAGCCATGGAAACCCATTCCATGAAGCTCTCTACGCTGTTCTTGAGCTGATCTGAAGGCCACATGAAGTTTGGAGGTCTGTAGTGATTGACTCTGCAGAAAGTTGGCGACCTCTGCGCACTATGCCCCTCAGCATTTTACGCGGCCGACCACTTCGTGGCTGAGTTGCTGTCGATCCTAATCGCTTCCACTTTGTTATAATCCCACTGACAGTGGACTGTGGAATATTTAGCAGTGAGGAAATTTCACGACTGGACTTGCTGCACAGGTGGCGTCCGATCACGGCACCACGCTGGAATTCACTGAGCTCCTGAGAGCGACCCATTCTTTCACTAATGTCTGTAGAAGCAGTCTGCAGGCCTAGGGGCTCGGCTTTACACACCTGTGGCCATGGAAGTGACCGGAACACCTGAATTCAATGGATGGTTGAGTGAATACTTTTGGAAATATAGTGTATCTGTTAGTGGGAGAATGTTGAATCTTTTTCTTTAAAACAAATAATACACAAATAAACATCAACATAGTACACACTCCAGTTGTTGTATGTATTTGTTAAATTTCGTAGCTCTTGATTTACTTTAATGAATGATTGATTAGCTGAAGCAGGCACTCACCCACGCACTTCAAATCACTATGTATTGTTTATTTATTTATATTTATTCTAAATGTTAATGTTTTTTTGTTTGTTTGTGTTTTTTTTGGAGAAATGACCACTTACTGCTCAGAAAAATAGCTTTACTTTGGTGCAATACATATATACACATATAAGTAAAAATAGCAGAAACTGTGAAGCGGCAAATACTTTTTCACAGCACTGTACATGTCTATTCCTGAAGGCTCTATTTTTAAGTGGGAGAGAGATCATAGGCAGGGGTCCAGTGACTCTCAAGACACTCAAACGCTGAAGTAATCAGCCGATCAGCTGGACTGCACTGCAGTCACTAAAATAATAAGATGAGCCAGAGAAACAGAGAGAGAGAGAGAGAGAGAGAGAGAGACAGAGAGATTACAGCCTGTGCAATACTATAACACACATTTCAACATTTCACTACCCAATCAATCTTCATATGACATTCACAAATATATGCTGATGACAATACATGACACTTTATAACTAAAAGAACCAACACATGGCCCACACTGCAGCACGCAATAAAGTACAGTCAGAGATGAAATGGTAAGAGTGAAGGTCAAGGCAACAGAGCAAAAAAAGAGGAGGAAATCTGAAGAGAGAGGAAAAAAAGTGTACATGTATTGCATTAGTGATCATGCGTGTGTACACTGTACACTGCAATGTCTAAAGTATATCAAATTACACATGAGGCATTGCTGTCTGGTCAGAAATTTGACTGGGAAACAAGCGCTCTTGGTCTCTAAAGATTCATGAACCCATGCTTTCTGAAAACCACCGCTCTATGCTAAGAGAAAGTCACTTTCAGTCAGTTTCACATCGGCGCCTTTCACTAGGCTATCACTGTACGAAATCAAGATCTACGCCTCACACCTTTTCTTGATGTCAATATTTTATCCTACCCCTAAATTGTAGTACAATAGAGACACTTAAAATACAGGAATCACAACCAAAGCAGTATTAATGAACTTTTTTTATCTCTGGATCTTAGTAATCGAACGGTTTGTGAGTATGAAGTAAGTCCGGTTGATGATGTTTTGCCAAAACGTCTCACGGCTCACGTGCCAGAATGAGATGCGTTGCTTTGTTATTATTTTGTTTCTCGTCTTCTGTTGTTACCAAGCACTATAAGGAGATGTGTGGACATCTATATATGAGATGTGCAGAAATCTGAATATATGAGATATGTGGATAACTGTGCATGTGCAATCAAACCAAATAAAAAACAGATATAATGGCACAAAAACTCAAACTCTGATTCAGACTATAGAAAACAAACTAGGTGTGAAAACAGCCCGACACCTACCTTGTTTAGTGTGGAACTGCAGAAGTTTTTCTTCAGTCCGTCTCAGTTTTGACAGGTGTGAACGCTCCACCTCTACTCGTGGGCACACCAAACAACTGAACTGCCTTCTAGAGAACCCTGGATCAGTTCAGTGCTGGTGCTAAAGCATTTTTAAAATGGGCTTCACCAAATGAGGATACAACATCAGAGCATGCTGTGCTCTTCCTGTAGCAGCACATCAGTGCTGTACTGTCCACATAATCTGCCTGTTTTAACATCTGACTCTTTACAGATGCTCATAACGTTGATGCACATGGATTGCAGAAGATACATTTGGCCCAGAATCAGTTAAATTTCCAGAGGCAGATATCAAGTAAGATTCATTGTTATTACTTTGACTGTGATACATTAGACGATAAGTACCTCTGTTTCCAAGCAAAGTACTTTTTTTGGCTCAAATCGTGACAAAGGTCAGAGTATCAGAGCACCTGTATTCCTGCGAAATGTCTGACCCATATACAAACACTCATGTGTATAATTTGCCATTGCCATTTAGCCATTGCATCGAACTGAACCGAATGGAAAACATAGAATCTTAGCAAAATCGGTAACACTTTATTTGAAGGCTACCTACATAAGGGCGTTATGACGCATTCATAAGCGCTGAATAATGCGTTTATGAAGCACTACTTGAACATTTATTAAGTGCTTATATCGGTTCTCGCCACCTGACATAAGATGTTTTATGAAATAAATGACAAACATATTTAAAACACTATACATAACTATTTATGTCAGCATTCTCAAGATGACATTGTATTAATATCAGGTTAAATATGCATGGAAACCACCCCCTCTTCCCTCCATGGCATGGATAAGATGATTGATGCAATTATGTATAGGGTTTAAATATGTTTAGTGCTGTCGTTTATTCTTATTATGTCAGTACAATATCATTTATTTCATAAAACATCTTATGTCAGGTTGCGAGAACCGAAGTGAGAATGAAGTAGTGCTTCATAAACACATTATTCAGTGCTTATTAATGTGTTATGAAGCCCTTATGTGTGTAGCCTTCAAATAAAGTGTTACCACAAAATCAAACTAGGTGTAAAAACAGCCTTAGGAGAAGAAGAACTAAACCCTCCAACCCTCCAAAGCCTGCTCTGTCAGGTCTGTGAGACATTCTCTTAGCATAGAGGAGCAGTAATCAGAAAGTATGGATTCATTAATCCTCAGAGGCCAAGATCTTTATTACTGCTGTTTTGTTATGCTATTTAAAGGCAATTACATAATCACACAAATAATGACACAGATAAGCGCTAGATGTACATTAAGCTTGCATTCTACATCAACGTTCAAGTCTACACTTCTGACACGGTTTAGTTTGTCTCAGACAATAACATAAGCGTGACACTCATTTAAGGATTGTTTGCATTTTCACAAAATCGGCATCCATAACTATTCCTTAAAATTTAAGTCACAATAAAATATGTCCTCCTCTACCCACAAACGTAGTCAAGTATGAGAATGAATTCAACAAAATGCAAAAGAGGGAGTTTCACAGCTGAAGTCACAAACTACGAATTACTTCAAATTACTTATCATCTAAATAACGTTATTACTAATTTATACTACTAAACTGTATTAAAGTGTATTACTGAAGTGTAGCCTAGCTTTCAGTACTTAGTAGCTCCCAATTTCCGAGACAAACTGCTCCGGGTTATATACTCAATGCAGTTAGTTTACTTTCAGTAAATCCATCGATGTGTCTCAGTAAATTTGTTTTCCGCTGTCTTATATTCACATGAATTTGCCTCTACGCAACTGATAAAACACACCTAATTCAATTCTGTTTGTTGCAACGTAAACACATAATTGCGAAAGCTAACAATTGCGGAAAATGATTGCAGTCAGCGTTAATAAAAGCAGTCGGCTCAAATAATCGTGATCAGGCGTTCATGTCATAATTGCGACAGGCCGATTTAAGGTGTACAGGCCATGGAGAACTTAGGAGGGTTAAGGCTTCAGGAAATCTTGGTCTTGTGGGCAGCAAACATGTATAAAATATGTCCTTTCCCAGTGACCAATAAAAGGCGAATCTATTCTGCCAGCATTCTCTTCTCTATATGAACTCCCAAAGTGAAGATCACTATGCACAATGCCAAGTGTCGGCAGGAGTGGTGTAAAGCCTGCCACCACGGGACTCTGGAGCTGTGGAAATGTGTTCTGTAGAGTGATGGATCACACGTCACTGTCATCTGGCAGCCTGACGGATGAATCTGTTTCAGCATTGATGAATTAGATTGAATTACAATGTTAATGCTACAGCATAAAAATATATTTTAGACACGTATATGATTCCAACAGTTTGCAGAAGGCGCTTTCCTATTGCAGCATGACTGTGAACAAAGTGAGGTCCATAAAGTCATGGTTTGACAAGTTTGGTGTGGAGGAGCGCCAGCGGCCTGGACAAAGTCCCAACCTGAACCCCAATGAATGCCTTTGGGATGAATTGGAATGTCGATTGTAAGCCAAGCCTTCTACCCCAACGACACGACCAGACCTCACAAATGCTCTTTTGACTGAATGAGCACAAAGTCCCACAGACACACTCCAAAATCTTGAGGAAAGCCTTTCTAGAAAAGTAGGGAGGAGCCGCTATAACTCTCCTCTAGGAAGTCTTCCTGCAGCAGGGGCCCACTCTACATGAACGTCCAGCAGGTTCTAGACTATCTAGGGATAGTCAAAGTCATATGGGAGTATAGGGCACAGAATTTTAGGATTTAATCTGTTTCCTGTGACTTTAACTACACTAATGCAAACTCAAATATTGTCTGATGCTAAGACAATGTTTTTGACCAGTCTTGTGCAGCAATAAGTGAGAGCACATGGAAGAAACCCAGCTGAGGGAGTGGCTGGTGGTTGACAACAGGGATGTGTGCATTAGCATTCACAGGTTCTAATGCTCTCAGGGTAGTGGAGGAGGCCTCCAGGGTTTGAGAATGGTGAGAGAAGGAGCAGCTGTTGCTGAGGTGAATCAGGGGCCAGGCCTGCTGCGCCCGCACCGTGGCCACTCACTAAATTTTGTCTGCAGGCTTCACTGGGCCTTCAGCTGTCCACACGTAACACGATGTGATAAAGTGACCAAAAGGAGCATGGAACGATTGACACCGCAATATTTTAGTCGCAGGTTTATGAGTCACAGTTTGAGCAACTTTGATTTGCAAGCCATATGCAACCATGTATGTGAGTGGGGGTGGGATAGTGTGTACTTACAGCCTTCATAGATGTCTGTGGGGATATGAACAGCTGTGGAGTTGTACGATACGAGGCGCTTAAAGACCGGGTCTTCTTTGAATTCCGGGAAGATTTGTCTTTTTACAAGGTCGGGGTTAGACGAGTTGAGCTGAGAACACAAAGAACAGCGTTACACAATATCTATACGGGCAGATGCACAAAAACAGACCAACCACTCAAAGGCTTTTGCTTGGAATTTCTTGTCCTGTTATACATTTTTGTTGATTCGAATACAACAATTAATTTATAGAGATGTATACAATAATACAGTGTAGAGTTCAATTTACATTAGACATCAAATGGAATTTTAGATGTTGCAATCAATATTTCGAGTATCTGTGGAAGAGAAAATAAATAAAAACAATAAGCAAAGGGCATATATTTCCATATATTTTTCTAAATATATGTTATGTTTGTAATTAGGGCTGTCAAACAATGAAAAAATTGGTAACACTTTATTTGAAGGCTACCTACATAAGGGCTTTATGACGCATTCATAAGCACTGAATAATGTGTTTATGAAGCGCTACTTGAACATTTATTAAGTGCTTATGTCAGTTCTCGCAACCTTATGAAATAAATGACATTCTACTGACATAATAAGAATAAACGGTGAACATATTTACAGCACTAAACATATTTAAACGCTATATATAATCGCATCAATCATCTTATCCACGCCATGGAGGGAAGAGGGGGAGGTTTCCAGGCATATTTAACCTGATATCAGTACAATGTCGTCTTAAGAATGCTGACATATATAGTTATGTATAGTGTTTTAAATGTTTAGTGCTGTAAATATGATCAAGGTTTATTCATATTATGTCAGTACAATGTCATTTATTTCATAAAACATCTTATGTCTGGTTGCGAGAACCGACATAAGCACTTAATAAATATCCAAGTAGTGCTTCATAAACACATTATTCAGTGCTTATTAATGTGTCATGAAGTCCTTATGTAGGTAGCCTTCAAATAAAGTGTTACCAAAAAATTTCATCGTGATTAATCGCAGAATTTCATATAGTTAATCGTGATTAATCGCATTTTTAAAAAAATTTTGTAAATGTTATAGAAAATAAGGATTTTTAAGTGAAATGTTACAATTATAATGGTGAATACATTTTATGCTAAATGTGCTTATGTTGAAAACTGCTGGGACGAGAGAAAACCGTAAGGGTTTCACATACTAGGCAGTAATACTGAACCTACAAAACACAGAACTGGATTTGTAATAAATTAGGGAGCTGCCGTCTCAAATATTAGACATGTAGTCACATCCTACTGTGTCTCAGTTCAGATGTGTGTAACAAAAGAAAATAAAAACTACATAAAACTACATAAAACAGTCACAGCCTATAGGACTTCACAGTCCTGCGCAAACAACGATAAATGACACTAAGTTGGACTTCATTAAAGACATGTAGCGTCATACCACAGAGCTACAGCACTGTAAACAGGGGCTCACCAATCCAACTAATAGCTCAATCGGATTAGAATACGTCCGTGTAAACACCTCGATCGGAATAGTCTAGTCCGACTGAGGCCATTCGGAATACAGTTCCTATCTGATTGAACGAGGTGAGTAATCCTCGAAATAATCTATTAAATAGAAGAATATTAGCCGTGTAAACGCCTGAATCCGATTACACTCTAATCGGAACACGTAAGCACGTTTTGCGCATGCGCGGCGCATCATAGCGAAAGGTTTATACCGACTGGACCTCTCGTGATGTTCGCTGTCATGGTAACGTTCACTCTAAGCACTGCTCCACACATTTTGCATCGGATTACTTGTAGTGAGCATGTAAGTGGAGATGTTCATCAGATTGTTGAACAGAGTGAGAATAAATCTGAATCTGTAATCTGATTGTTTTCAGTGTAAACAGACACTTTAAGACTCTACTCTTAATGAGAGACGCTGCGCACGGTCAAGCCTCAACATGACCTACAGATGACCCTCAGGGCCAAATAGGATTTACGTTAACGGCACTATTTTTTTTAATCGCATTAAATTGAGATTATTAATGCGTTATTATCACGTTAACTTCGACAGCCCTATTTGCAATATATTTTCACATATCGCTGCTGTCGGAACAAAACCTCGTATCTCCATTTTTGTCATGATTCTGTTTTTGCCATAACTTGAAAGTACCTTTGCATTGTGTGTAAATTTCATGAAGAATGGACCAAAAGAAACGGCCCAAAATTATTTGGAAAACATTCCGGTTCCATTGATTTACACTAAAAGTAAAGGTTTTTCCTTCTCCTGTAAAGTTACCATTTTGGAGATACGAGGTTTTCTTCCGACAACAGCGATATGTTTGGCATACAGTGCATCCGGAAAGTATTCACAGCGCTTCACTTTTTCCACATTTTGTTTTGTTACAGCCTTATTCCAAATTTAATTATATTAATCTTTTTCCTCAAAATTCTACACAAAATACCCCATTGTGACCATGTGAAAAAAGTTTTCTCGAGAGTTTTGAAAATGTATTAAAATTAAAAAACAAAGAAATCATATTTACATAAGTATTCACAGCCTTTGCCATGAAGCTCAAAATTGAGCTCAGGTGCATCCTGTTTCCACTGATCATCCTTGAGATGTTTCTACAGCTTAAATGGAGTCCACCTGTGGTTGATTGGACATGATTTGGAAAGGCACACACCTGTCTATATAAGGTCCCACAGTTGACTGCATGTCAGAGCGCAAACACCAAGCATGAAGTCAAAGGAATTGTCTGTAGACCTCCGAGACAAAATTGTCTCGAGGCACAAATCTGGGGAAGGATACAGAAAAATTACTGCTGCGTTGAAGGTCCCAATGAGCACAGTGGCCTCCATCATTCGTAAATGGAAGAAGTTCGGAACCACCAGGACTCTTCCTAGAGCTGGCCGGCCGTCTAAATTGAGCGATCGGGGGAGAAGGGCCTTGGTCAGGGAGGTGACCAAGAACCCAATGATCACTCTGTCAGAGCTCCAGCGTTCCTCCGTGGAGAGAGGAGAACCTTGCAGAAGGACAACCATCTCTGCAGCAATCCACCAATCAGGCCTGTATGGCAGAGTGGCCAGGCGAAAGCCACTCCTTAGTAAAAGGCACAAGGCAGCCCGTCTGGAATTTGCAAAAAGGCACCTGAAGGACTCTCAGACCATGAGAAACAAAATTCTCTGGTCTGATGAGACAAAGATTGAACTCTTTGGTGTGAATGCCAGGCGTCATGTTTGGAGGAAACCAGGCACTGCTCATCACGAGGCCAATACCATCCCTACAGTCAAGCATGGTGGTGGCAGCATCATGCTATGGGGATGTTTCTCAGCAGCAGGAACTGGCAGACTAGTCAGGATAGAGGGAAAGATGAATGCCGCAATGTACAGAGACATCCTGGATAAAAACCTGCTCCAGAGCGCTCTTGACCTCAGACTGGGGCGACGGTTCATTTTTCAGCAGGACAACGATCCGAAGCACACAGCCAAGATCTCAAAGCAGTGGCTTCAGGACCACTCTGTGAATGTCCTGGAGTGGCCCAGCCAGAGCCCAGACTTGAATCCGATTGAACATCTCTGGAGAGATCTGAAAATGGCTGTGCACAGACGTCTCCCATCCAACCTGATGGAGCTTCAGAGGTACTGCAAAGAAGAATGGGCAAAACTGCCTAAAGATAGGTGTGCCAAGCTTGTGGCATCATATTCAAAAAGACTTGAGGCTGTAGTTGCTGCCAAAGGTGGTTCTACAAAGTATTAAGCAAAGGCTGTGAATACTTATGTAAATATGATTTCTTTGTTTTTTAATTTTAATAAATTTTCAAAACTCTCGAGAAAACGTTTTTCACATGGTCACAATGGGGTATTTTGTGTAGAATTTAGAGGAAAAAGATTAATTTAATTCAATTTGGAATAAGGCTGTAACAAAACAAAATGTGGAAAAAGTGAAGCGCTGTGAATACTTTCCGGATGCACTGTATATGTAAATATAACAAATTCCCGTTATAACATACATTTCATATGCATATGTGCATATATTTCAACATATTGACATGTATGTTCGTGTATTTAAATGTTACAAAATGTGAGTTAATATTATATTATAATATAATTATAGTTATTATTACAGTTATAATATTAGCACATACATTTTTACATGAGCCAATAAATGTACGTTTATTTTTCTTCCTCTCTAACGCTCTTGTGGCTGAACACAGTCAAGTCCTCACAGCAATGTTTTAACATCTAGTGTAAAGCCTGCTCAGAAGAGCAGATGCTGTTACGACAGGAAAGGGGGCCAAATGTCCTATTAATATGCTTTTATACCCATTAATACCCAAGTGTCAAACTTGTGGAGTATTTTTCCACTACACATTGACCCAGAACCTCCGGCACCAGGAAACCGGAATGTGCTTTTTCCGTTGGTTCAGAATCAAAGGGTTTATTGTTTATCAAATTCTTTACTCTTCTAATTGAAGATGAAGTCACCAAACACCAAAACGTGTCCAGTAAGTGCACCAGAATGTGAACTAGGTTATTGTGTTGATTGTTATTTGTAGAATGATCACTTTGCAGTTCAGAAGCTAACACTAAGTGTGTATGTTAACCTTACAAAACAAGTGTTTTGCTCATACTTTCACACTTGATTTGTTTCTGTGTAAATGTAGACATTTGCATCAGTGTGCATGGTTATTAACCGTTCCAGCCGTCTTTCAAACAGGTGGAATGTGTGGTGGAAAAATGCCCGTAGTGTATGAGGCATTCTGGATATTTTATTTAAACGATATTTTATTTAAACGTTCCAATCAACTTCTCTGTCATTTTAGAATCAACTTCCACTCTATGCATCATTCTGGCCGCCTTCTTTTGCAACTTCTTCCTGTTACATTTATCTGGAGCAAAGGTTGTTTGCTATTATTGATTCCAAGCCCAGGAATAGTAGAGCATATCCAGTAAATCCTTACATAAATAAAAAATATGATGATGTCAATAATCTACAGGCCATTTCTGGGGCCATGAAGGATCTGCTTCAAAACTTTACTAGCCAAACATGTTCTGGTTGAACTTAGTGTTAGTTTAGTTGTAAAATAATAACATGCTTACCTCATATTTTGCATTGTAATATTTATTGATATCCTCCTGTAAGACAAAAGACACAATATTAATTTAAATTACGGCATTTCTGAATGACTGTGTCTCCTTTCTGCAGTTGCGTGGACTGTGTGTGTGTGTGTGTGTGTGTGTGTGTGTGTGTGTGTGTGTGTGTGTGTGTGTGTTTGCGTAAGTGTTTGTGTTTGTATGTGTGTTTCTGTCTCTCCTCGGTTGCTCTACACACTCCGCACACTCTGTGGAGCTCTGTCAGGGTGGGAGATAGTGAGGTGTTAACGAGCGTGCGCACTCCCTGACAGACGCTCGCCCTGGAGACACTGCCTAGCGCCACCTGTCTATCAAATGAAGCATGACAACGGCTGCCCAGGCAACAGCTTAATGAGGAACACCTGTGACAGCTACTGGTGTGAGCATTAAATACTGACTGCATTTGTAAAGTGCTCACTGTTACAGACAAAAACAACACACACACACACACACCTTGGAGTCATATATATGCCTCATACATACGACATGGTCATATTTAACAGCTTAAACACCCCTGGTTTACACATCCTCTACAGACAACCCACTTAAATATGACATTTTTACACACAAACCCTATTTATTTCTACCTCATTGAAAAATAAACAAAATAAAAAAGGTGCCATGGCTTTTGCACAGGCCACGTTTTATATTTTGCTTGTTTTTCCATTATGTTAAATTGAGCAAATAAACAGTAATTGTGCACTAAAATGAGCAGGAACGTGTTAAACGGACGTGTTAAACTATTTTCACTTCCGAAATCAGCATGAAATTTGACCAGGGTGCAAAATTTGACATACAGTTGTATATATAAACACTTTCTGAACCCTTTACCGCACTTTGCTTTGTTACCAAGCATCTGAGTTGATCAACAGAGTGATTTAAAAAAATGATCCAGTTCCAGTACAGCGTCACTGGCCTCCCTCTCCTCTAATCACTCCCATGATGCTAGTCAACGCAGGCATCTGTTAGCTAACCTGACAGAAGTTAGAGTTAGAGTTCTCCACCCGGCGTGTTGACCTGTCTAATCATATAATAAGCCGTTTGAAAAGATGTGGTTTGGCTTCATGCGCTAGCCTTCATCCTCTCAGTTTGATGGCACTGTGTGATAGGGGTAATCTAGCTGGTGGGTGGATCTGGAGGAGGAGACATGTGACTTGCTGGAAAATGAATGGAAAAGCTCCCACCCTCTGAAAGTCCCACCCATCAATAAAAAGAGCCAGCTAACTTGCTGGTAAAGCAGCAACAGAAAAAGCCCCCCCCCCCCTTATTGTGGAGGTCTGCACATGCAGCTATAACAAAACACAAAGGTTTCTCAGTGATTTCAGCCTGGTTTTGAAATGTTACTGCGGCATTCGGTTTCGGATTTATGCGCCTCTTCCCATTTAATGAGATAGGAGCCCGGAAATAACCACCTGGAGGTGTTGATGGTCACTGAGTTTGTGGACTTTGTTTTGGTCAGGTCTAAATTCGATAAAAATCCTCACCCCAAACACATGAATAAATAAGCATGTAGCTTTACAAAGGCATATTCTTGCACCTGGCATCGTCGTTTAGTCTCCTTTTCCCTCTGGTTTTTCCTACCTAAAATATTTATGGTCTGAACAATGCTTACCGCGATCATACACACTCAAGTGCAGATGAGCTCAATGGGCAAAATGCATGCACCCATTATCAAAACCAACACTGACATACAGATATGACCTAATACTGAACACAGGATCGTACTTCATGCTTCATACCTCGACTCCACCTTTTTCCCAACACAGTCTGGGGTAGAAGAGAAATGAGGAGCTGAAAGAAGAACAGCTGTGTTGCGTGTGTGAGTGTGTGTAGGGAGTATCAGCAGACATGAATGAAGGGCTGAGTGACGATATGAAGCTCTTTGTCTGATTCTCACACTGAATTATAATACAACTCCCACACATACCACAACCCACTGGCTCAAAACAAAACATGAGCACTATATTAATCTGTACCTGGAGGCCAACACAGTAACTAAGTAAATGTAATTAGTTTCTGTCCTTAAGTAGTTTTTTTTTTGTGTATCTGTACTTTACTTAATTTTTTCCATTCTGGGCGACTTTCTCCTTTCACTCCACTACATTTCAGTCCAATATCCGACTTTTTCCTCCTACATTTTGAGAAATCTGTCGTTCCTTTTGGTTTCTGTGTGTATAAAAACGTAACATGTCAATACGAAAGAAGCGCAAAGCCAGAGCACCAATCAGGGCCCAGCGGTCACTTTGTTCTGAGCTGGTTTTGACCTGTTGGTCATACCGACCCAGTGCAGCACGCGGTTCAACGTCAGCGCAGCAGCGTAAAACTTTGGGAGAGTCTGTTCAACATAAATGATGAACTAACCTAACTTTGTGTAAATAGAGCACAATATAGAAATATGTCCACATATGCAGTCGAGACTGACGCGGCTTTTTTCTGAATTCATACAAACACCATTTCATTTTATAGTAAATTAGTTTGGGCTGGTTTATGTTTATGAACAGACGCCTACAGATCAACATAGTAAAGGAGCTCATCTGTGATCCTGAGTTTAAAGCCAGTTTTTATTCAACTTAAACTTGGAACTAAGTTGTAAATAAATCTGAAACTGAAACTTTGCTTGTGTGTAAAAAGTGATTTCAGAGCCACTCGGTTCTCCCTGATGGAAACTGTTTACCTTCAGTGTTTTGTGCTTCTGATCATTTTAATAGACGTCAGCGTCACTAATTAATGACGTTCTATTAAAAGACTGGTTTACCAAGAGAGACGCTGGAGGACTTTCACCTGAAATGAGTTCATGAAGCCAGTCTGGTTATAAAAATGATAACAGGACATCAGAGCCAGAATTCCTCTTTTAGTACTTTTACTTTATACTTAAGTACATTTGAAGGCAAATACTTTAGTACTTTTACTCAAGTGGAGGTCTAGAGTAAGGACTTCTACTTTTACTGGAGTGATATTTTAGCTTGGGTGTCTCTACTTTAACTCAAGGACATGATTTGTGTACTTCGTCCACCTCTGAGCAAAACATGATATAACTCAAAAAAAGACATAGATGGACACCAAGAAGTTCTGTAGCTGGCACCATGCGCAGGATTAGGAGCTCTGGATCTAATCTTTGTTTTTCTCAGAGAAAAATGAATGGCATTTCTGAAAACTGATGCAATTGTGCAGAAAGGATCCAAAGCTGATACATTTTGTGGTATAAACTGGATCATCTAGATTAAGAAGCTGAAATATGCCTATTGCTGATTGACATCATAAGACTGGCAAGTTGCTAAATTAAGTGTCGGTAAGTAACAGTGCTGAAGTCCACGGGCATGTAGTACATGGGCATTTCATTCACATACAAACTTCTTTTTACGTCACTGAAAACAGGCCTTTTGCAGAACTCCATCCAGGGAGAAGATATGTAGTAATTCTGTCCTCAGTGTTGTCGTGTAGACAGGGAAAAATGAGCTTTTGGCTTGTTATGTCAAGAGTGTGTGCCGTTATTGGCTTTGTTACGCCAGATTGTGAACCATTACCCCCTTTATTTACACGAGGCGAGTCAAACGTAGCTAAAATAGAGCTGGCTTTAGCATTGCTAGCATTGCTATCAGGACTTGTTTCACGTTTACACATAAATGTACACACAAATGTACTCTTACACCACACTGCCACCGCACGGACCCCACCGCCAACGTCGTCAGTTTTTATGAGACCTAGTCGGACCTCGAGCTGGTGGGACAACTCCGAAAATTGAAGTGGTTGGATAGTGTAGTGGTTAACACCTTTGCCTTCTACGCTGTAGACTGGGGTTCAATCCCCCACCAGGGCAAGCACCCTACACTATACCAATAAGGGTCCTTGGGCAAGACTCCTAACACCGCCTTGGCCTCCCTGTGTAAAATGATCAAATTGTAAGTCACTCTGGATAAGAGTGTCAGCCAAATTTTGTAAATGTAAAGTTGTTGTTGCAGAAGAATGACGAGGGCGTTTCTGTCAAGGAGAGAATGAGCTGCTGACTTTATGATTTTGCGTTTTCATGAGGACGGAGTTTTTTTTTTAAAAACAGTGCTTGTGTGGATGGGATTTTAAAAAAAAACAAGAACCTAAAAGAAGGCGTGACGTCTTTTGCAGTGCACAGGAGAGTTTGCTTGCCTGTAGCATGTGTGTAGCATTACTGCTAAACAAGCCCATAATTCAGAGGATTCAGTGACACACAGTGGGAAAAATGCAAGGTTTGGAACATTTTTGTCCACCACAGGGTGTAATAGTGGTGATTTTTCAAAAGCGTCATTCATTTTTCTTATAGAGAACACCTGCTTAAACGTCCTAATATGTTCCTAACATGTCCAGTTCCTAATATGGTCATGACACAGAATTTCCGAGCTCTATAGAAAAATAAATGGCGTTTTAGAAATGTATAGCTGTCGTGTCCTGTGGTTAACAGAAATATTCAAAAGCCTGATACATTTGGTGCCCATACATTTTTCCTAGCACACGCCAGTGTATTTGGCCAATGAAGTGATTGACTGACTCTGATGTGAGTGATTTATAAAAATCCATTGTAGTGAAAATGTAGTAAAGGGTGTAGTACCTCTGTGACAGTTAGTCACTGGTCCTCAGGGTGCACAGATGTGACTGCTTAAGTGAGAATTCGGCATGTGTGTGTGTGTGTGTGTGTGAGTGTGTGTGTGTGAGAGAGGTGTGAGTTTGACAGCTCTGAGTGTTGTCTCTTTGATAAAGCTGCTGTCTGCTACAGCATAATGAGAGCTCTCTGGCACTGAGCTCTTGGATAAGGGCCAGTAAAGAAGGTATGAACTTATGTGACCCCACTGGCAGAAAGAGAGTTACTTAATGAGTGTAATACAGGAGCTCTGTCTCTGTCCCTCCACCTCCACCCCCCCATCTCTCTCTCTCTCTCTCTCTCTCTCTCTCTCGCTCTCTCATACACACACACACACACACACACACACACACACACACACACACACACATACACCGCAGAGGAGGCAGTAGTTATAGACGCATGTTTACATGTATAGGTGTGACAGAATTTGACGACCTGGCCACTTCCAGGTCACTCAGGTCACAACGAGAGTCACAGTATAATCTCTCTCTCTCTCTTACACACACACACACACACACACACTCACACACACTCACAGAGTACTCGAGGCAGTGAGAACACGGAGCAGGATCACACAGAGAGCTGCTGAAACTGAGAATTCTGCTCTCGGCACTGAGAACAGGCTGAAATCACAGCACAGCTGTGCCTTTCCGCTGTTTTCTTCTCTTCTCCTTCTCCTTCTTCTCTTCTCTTCTCTTCTCTTCTCTTCTCCTTCTCCTTCTTCTCTTCTCTTCTCTTCTCTTCTCTTCATGGCCTGGCTAAAGCAACTTTGAAATGGCTAGTTTGTCAAATTTTGTTACAAGTATACATACAACAGACCGTCATGTGTTATGTATGTAACAGTGTTCAGCTATTTCAAATACAACAAAAAATAAACAAAGAATAGAAAACATAGTTCAACTGGATCACCTGGATGTGGGCAAAAGATAGATCTGAAGAAAGTAAGAATGAATATGAAAATGGGGAAATTGAATTTAATTCTAGTAACTTCCCAACAAATGTATTAACACTGGATACACTCTGCGTCTGTGTTTGGGAAGTGTGGCTTTTGAGGAGAAGGTATGTGTTGCTGCAGGACTGGACATGACCATGTTTAGACACAGACCCACTATAAGGTGTTTATAAAGAAAACTTCTTGTGTTTTTTTCACTGGGGTGAACACACTAAATAATAAGACAAAAAAGGAGGGTGTCATAAATATACCAAGTTTTGGCTGTGAAAAAGCACCTGTTATCACGAGATACAAAAAACTGAAAGCTGACTCGTGTAAGTAAAGACACCGACTGTTTGCCTGTGTTCTACAAACAGCTGCTGTATCTCTCCGGTCCACACACAGATGTCCATTTGCCATTTTTTCTCTCTCCTAGCTCTCTCACTAGATGTTGCCTGAATCACTCGCTCAGGTACATCACTGACCAGCTCACAACACAGGACTAATGAAAGTTTTCAGTAAAAATACAGCAAAAATAGCAGAAGGCCTCTGATCACTCCAGCACTCGTTCAGAAGGCTAAATTGACTCATTTCTCTCAAACTACCAGGAACAAATCACTTCAGATAGAGGAAATCTGTCAGAAGGGACAAACTGGATTTAAAAATGGACCAAAAATCATGTAGAAATTTAGCTTTAAACACCAACACTCAAATCTCACTACTTACTAATGGTGTTCATCATGTGCACTAACCGTACTTAGTCCTTTCACTAACCGCCTTTTTTGTACTATGATGTGAAATGAGGTAAAACTAAAGGAAAACAATTTGAGGACCTCAAATTCCTATATCAATATTAATAATAAGTGCCGACAAATAATTTCCAACTTCTGCCGACTATGTGGTCAGTGTTTCTACGGCACATCTTGTCTTTATGTATTTGATGAAAGAAAATTTAGACATAAAGGTGAGTACAGATGAGAGGAACTTTGAATGGTTACAGAAATATGACATTCTAAGGAGTGCAGGAGTAATGAATCTGTCAAATGCAGGATCAAAACCCTAATAATTTCATTTGTGTAGACCTTAAAAAGAAAATGAAACCTCGCTCTACTCAATGTAAGGTCACTAAATAACAAAACCCTTCTGATTCAAGATCTTATTAAGGAGCACAAGCTAGATTTTATGTTTCTTAGTGATGATGGCACAGCAACTCTCCTCGAAGCTGCTTCTGAAAAGTACAGATTTTTGTATACAGTAAGACGGGGCAGATGAGGAGGAGGAGGAGTGGCCTGCATTTATAAAAGTAACTTTATCTGCAAATGTACCTCTATTGGTGAATTCATGTCTTTTGAGTATGTCAATCAAATCTTTTTAATGATACACCTGCGTTAATAATTGTAATACAACCCAAATGCCAGTGAAGTTGGGATGTTGTGTAAAACATAAATAAAAACAGAATACGTTGATTTTGCAAATCCTTTTCAACCTCTATTCAATTGAATACACTATAAAGACAAGATATTTAACATTCAAACGGATAAAAATTGTTTTTTGCAAATATTCACTCATTTTGAATTTGATGCCTGCAACACGTTCCAAGGAAGTTGGGACAGGGGCGTGTTTACCACTGTGTTACATCACCTTTCCTTTAACACTCAATAAGCGTTTGGGAACTGAGGACACTGATTGTTGAAGCTTTGTAGGTGGAATTCTTTCCCATTCCTGCTTGATGTACAGCTTCAGTTGCTCAGCAGTCCGGGGTCTCCGTTGTCGTATTTTGCGCTTCATAATGCGCCACACATTTTCAATGGGAGACGGTCTGGACTGCAGGCAGGCCAGTCTAGTACCCGCACTCTTTTACTACGAAGCCACGCTGTTGTAACACGTGCAGAATGTGGCTTGGCATCGTCTTGCTGAAATAAGCAGGACGTCCCTGAAAAAGACGCTGCTTGGATGGCAGCAGATGTTGCTCCAAAACCTGTATGTACCTTTCAGCATTAATGGGGCCTTCACAGATGTGCAGGTTACCCCTGCCATGGGCACTAACACACCCCCACACCATCAGAGATGCTGGCTTTTGAACTTTGGGCTGATAACAATCCGGACAGTCCTTTTCCTCTTTGGCCCGGAGGACACGACGTCCATGATTTCCAAAAACAGTGTGAAATGTGGACGCGTCAGACCACAGGACACTTTTCCACTCTGCGTCAGTCCATCTCAGATGAGCTCGGCCCAGAGAAGCCGGCGGCGTTTCTGGGTGGTGTTGATATGTGGCTTTCGCTTTGCATGGCAGAGTTTTAACTTGCACTTGTAGATGGAGCGACGAACTGAGTTCACTGACAGTGGTTTTCCGAAGTGTTCCTGAGCCCATGTGGGAATATCCGTTACAGAATGATGTGGGTTTTTAATGCAGCGCCGCCTGAGCGATCAAAGGTGACGGGCATTCAGTGTTGGTTTTCTGCCTTGCTGCTTACTTGCAGAGATTTCTCCATTGATGATATTATGGACTGTAGATGATGAAATCCCTAAATTCCTGCAGTTGCACGTTGAGAAACGTTGTTCTTAAACTGTTGGACTATTTGCTCACGCAGTTGTTCACAAGGTGGTGAACCTCGCCCGTCCCTGCTTGTGAACGACTGAGCCTTTCAGGGATGCTCCCTTTATACCCAATCATGACACTCACCTGTTTCCAATTAACCTGTTCACCTGTGGAATGTTCCAAACAGGTGTTTTTTGAGCATTCCTCAACTTTCCCAGTCTTTTGTTGCCCCTGTCTTAACTTCTTTGGAACGTGTTGCAGGCATCAAATTCAAAATGAGTGAATATTTGCAAAAAACAATAAAGTTTATCTGTTTGAACATTAAATATCGTGTCTTTGTAGTGTATTCAATTGAATATAGGTTGAAAAGGATTTGCAAACCATCGTTTTCTGTTTTTATTTATGTTTTACGCAACGTCCCAACTTCATTGGAATTGGGGTTGTATACAGTCCTATAAACAGAATAGTAAATTTATGTCAGAGATTGTGGAATTATTATCAGTAGCATTCACAAATTATGATAAAATCCTTCTGTCTGGGGACTTTAACTTACATACTAAATTCATCAGAATTCATTTCTAGACTTCTAGAGACATTTGATTTAAAGCAGCATGTTGGCAGCTCTACCCACAAGCTAGGTCACATCCTGGATCTGGTCATCACTAAAGGTTTAAACACAAAAGTGTCTCAAATCTCGGAAAACAAAATGTACCTTACAAAACGCTACACTGAGTCAGAGACAGTTGTGAATTTTCAAAACTGTTTATAATAGTTCAGCGAATACACAGACGACTCCATCCTGTAATGATCTAGTCTCCGATCTAAGTTAGAGGAAACTCTTGACCTTCTCGCCCCAATAAAAAGGAAGAAAAGCTCACGCACTCTTGAAAAACTGTGGATGAATGCAGAAATACGCCAGCTTAAGAGAAACTGTCGTAAATCACAGCACTTACGGAGGAAAACTAAACTGCAGGTACACTATGATATTCTCAAAGAGCAGATCTCAGTCTATAATAATGCTATGAAAATATCCAGACAGCCGTATCTCTCCAGTGTAATCAATAGACACAAAAATAATACCAACATCCTTTTTTCCACCATAGACCAACTATCCATCCATCCATTTTCTAAGCCACTTCTCCGTCAGGGTCACGGGGGGGGTTGCTGGAGCCTATCCCAGCAGTCTTCGGGCGGAAGGCAGGATACACCCTGGAGAGGTCGCCAGTCCATCACAGAGCAGATAGACAGACACAGACAGTCACTCACACCCAGGGGCAATTTAGCATGTCCCATTGGTCTGACTGCATGTCTTTGGACTGTGGGAGGAAACTGGAGAACCCGGAGGAAACCCACACAGACACTGGGAGAACATGCAAACTCCACACAGAGAGGACCCTGATCACCTGGTCGGGGAATCGAACCCAGGCCCTCCTTGCTGTGAGGCGACAGCACTACCCACCGCGCCACCCGCCCCATAGACCAACTCACTAACCCTAATTTGTCTGCTAGTGCGTTTAATGATGATTTATCTTCTAAAATCTGTAAAGAGTTCACAATTAATTTTCATAATAAAATAGACCTGATACGACAGGGTGTAGCTCAGCAGACTCAAGCAAGCTCCTATAATGTTCCTGATAGGCCTCCTACATCAGCAATGACATCTTTTTCTGTTATCAACCATGAGGAGCTCACCACTATTTTAAACAAACTAAGTTCATCCACATGTGATCTTGAACCTGTTCCTACTTCATTCCTTAAGATGGTTTTTGATTGTGTCCACAATGATGGTTTATCTATTGTAAATTGTTCTCTGTCCACAGGGGTTTTCCCAGATGCTGTTAAAACTGCCCTGGTGAAGCCGCTGCTAAAAAGAGTAGCATGGATCCTTCCATACCAAACAATTTTACACCAATTTCTAACCTACCTTTTAAGTAAAGTCTTAGAAAAAGTTGTTTTCAAACAACTAAATATGTATCTAATATCAAACAATTTATATGAGGAGTTTCAGTCAGGTTTTTGTTCCAAACATAGTTCAGAGACAGCACTGATTTGCGTTATGAATGACCTCAGGCTCAGTGCTGATGCACAAAATCTAAAATTCTATTTTGGTTTTATTAGATCTTAGCGCAGCCTTTGATATCGTTGACCACAAGATTTTACTCCAGCGTCTTGAATGCTGGGTCGGCCTCTCGGGCACAGTTTTAGAATGGTTTAAATCATATTTAAGTAATAGACAGTTCATGGTTTCACTTGGACATCGTTCATCAAAATGACTTGCCGTTTCTTGTGGAGTCCCCCTAGGTTCAGTCTTAGGGCCTTTGCTTTTCTCTGTGTACACGTTACCTCTAGGTGATGTCATTAGGAAGCATAGTATACATTTTCATAGCTATGCTGACCACACCCAGCTATACATTTCTATTCCTTCTGAAGATCAAGACTGTAGACAGACTAACCAGCAGTGTGTCAGTTATTTCTCAGTGGACGTTGCAAAATGTTCTACAATTAAATCATGAAAAAACTGAATTACTGATACAGAAACTCAGAGAAAAATGATTTTTGAGGAACTTGGTTCTTTAGCTTCATAAACCAAACCTGAAGTATGAAACCTGGGTGTGATCTTAGACTCTGAGCTCTGTTTTACCCCGCACGTAAACGCGGTCACTAGAGTAGCTTTTTATCACTTAAGGAATATCGCTAAAAGTTCGGCCTTTTCTATCTCAGAGCGACGCAGAGAAACTTGTTCATGCATTCGTTACAAGGAGACTTTACTACTGTAATGCTCTTGTTACTGGATTATTTTTCCTAGGAAAACTACAGATCCCTTAGAACTCATACGCACATCCTACATGCATCATATTAGCACAGTAGCAGATGACGCGTCAAATGCAAATGCTCTTTTCTGAAATCTGGCCTGTTGTTCCTGGCAGGACCTCTGACCATATGAAAAAAGAGGCTGTGGCAACCAGAGACAGCTCTATCGACAAAGGAATCTGCGTCAATTTTCAGTCTTTGTGGACTTATTAAATACTGAGTATACGATCATGATTGCAGTTTAGCTCAGTGACATGCTGACTCAGACCACAAGCAATGGAAGCACTACAGAATGAAGACACTCATCCCTCTCACAAAGCATGGCTCACACTGTCACACTCATATTCAGCTCAAGCAGTGTGCCTCAGCAGAGCCGTGCGGAGGAAGTCCTGTTTCTGTCCACTTACCAGGACCTGCAGTTATTGGTTTAAAGTCCCAAACAGGAACTTGGCTCCTCCTGAATTAGCTCCAAGCTTACTCACTGAGCTATTGGTATTTCCTCAGATAATGGCAGGTCAGATAAAGTTGTTATTCTGCTGTTTTTTTGTTTTTTTTGTTGCACTAACAAAGACTGATTAAACGGACACAGTGAGTCTTGTATGGGGCTATTCTGGGGTTAGGTCTGGGTGATACTGACCTTGACATTTGCCAGACGTTTGGAGAAAAAGGACGGGGCAGAGTGGGCACAATTTAAAAATATAACATGGATTTCATGTTCTTAAACAGGTTCAAATAGAATGCGCTTTTCATAATCTCACAGCAACATCCTGTGCTGGGGGTAGTCGTGGGCTGGAGGTTAAGGAACTAGCCCTGTCTCTGGTTCGATCCCCTCGGCTGACAGTAAATGACTGAAGTGCCCTTGAGCAAGACACCTAACCCCCAATTGCTCCCCAGGCGCCGTGGATAGGGCTGCCCACTGCTCCGGGCAAGTGTGCTCACTGCCTCCTAGTGTGTGTGTGTTCACTAGTGTGCATGTACGTGGGTGCTTCGCTGCATGGATGGTTAAATGCAGAGGTCTAATTTCATTTCCAAATTAATATGCGAATTCTGACAGTAAGCAAATCTATTTCTCAAGATTCTCCCAGAAGCCTGTTGTTGTATCACAGAGGTGTTTTGTTCATCATAAGTGTTTTTTGACCACTGCACTGTGTGTACAGAAATCACACCTTTGTTTTTTTATTTTATTACACTGTTGGTGGCTGTAATGGAGCTTCTGTAATTGAAGCATGTAAATAATGAGAGTTAGCCAGACAATAGTACAGCTTCCACATGGTGGAGGTAGTTTTAATGCTGTTTTCCAACTCAGCCTTCCAAAGACAGCAATGGAAGAAGTCCATATCTGCTCATATAATTTTAGAACAGTACATTATATACACAGAAGTCAATCAAAAACTTAGATTACTATGGATTACTGCAAATAAAAACGAATCTATAAAAACTGTATCATTCTGATATTCTGCCCTTCTACTTTTTGGTCAAAAATAAACTTGATATAAGCTTTTCACCACTTATATTCATTTTGATGCAGACATATCGTTGCTGACAGAACAAAACATTGCGTATCATCATTTTTTTAACAGAATTTGAAAATGTAAGTCATCTTTTCTAATGTGTTAAAATTCCACAATGAATAGACCAATAGAAATGATCCAAAATGACTCAGTTGTGACAAGTTATGAAAGTTTTTCCTTCTGCTTGTCTGGTTCAAAAACATAACTGCATTGATTTTATTCTGTTTTGCATCAAAATACCAGACTTTACACTTTATATCTTCTTATATCTTATGTCCTCCAGCAAGATTGGCACCCATAATAAACATGAGCAAAAATGGCTGTAAAACACATTCTTCATAACTCATATTTTTGAATATACTTTATAATCATGTGAACCGGGCCTGTAATGCAGGGCCTTAAAAGCCGGTACTTGTTGATTATGCTGAACACAAATGCTGTTCATTCAGGTCATTTCTGAGCAGAGGGAATGATACTGACTAATAAAGGATCCTGATGCAATCAAACACGCCTCCTTTCACACACTGCAGCCCAGAACAGAGATTAATTCCCCTCCTCTCTCCCACACATCATCCCCACTCCAATACAGCCCCGAGAACAGGAGACAGGAGGTGCGCGAATAAATGAAGTAACTTTTAATAGAAAAATAGAAAATAATTAATGGCACGCTGAAGTCTGTGATTATGTCTTCCACTTGGGGCCTTCCAGGGTAATGAGATAACACAAGTGGGAATAGAGTTCAATCTCACACCCAGAAAAATAGAATGCTTCAAATCAAACCAACTGCTTATACCGTCAGGATCCCCTCATTATACCTAATCCGGACTATGAATCAGGAAATAACTGTTAAAATGGCTCGAAAGTTCAGGGGGGACCTGATAGACGAATCTGTAAGAGACAGCCAGCATCTGTAAAACCTCAAATTAGGATTGATATTCCAATTCAGTAGCCAGTTTAAGGTGTGTCAATGAAACAGTGGTCAGAAAAATGAGGTAGGATTACATTGCTGGTCAGGAACGCATTGATTAGCTGAGAATCCAGAGCGCAATCTAATTCGAACTGGCACGGGTGCGTGTTGGACAGATGGGCTGCTATGCCCTCAGCGCTCCACATTTAATAAGGTCCAGAAGGTGAACATCATGACTTGGACGACACCAACACTTTATATATCAAGGCGCCAACGTTTAGCTTGTGTGTGTTCTTACCTCACTTATGTTATCTCTCCACTCGTGCTCCATCTGTAAATCTTCAGCTTTTTTAGCCAGGATCTGAAAATAGAGAAAAAAGAAGAGAATATATATTAGTGTATTATACATCATAAGGTTTTGCACAGCATTTTAGGTGCCTGTTGTTACAAAATACATACATTTTATACATTTATTATATTTGACTAAAGGCTCTGGTAACCTCTTAAGCTCCAAGCCTATTTTTGCCAATTTTCGCCTGAAATGACAAATATTAATGCTTTTTACTCAAATATTATATAATCCAGAGGCAATTTTATGAAGTATTATTACTCAAAAGCCTTTACAAAATTAATTGAAAACACTTGAAATTAAACTATAATGGCCAAAATATGGTAAAAAAATATGGTAGACCCTGTGGTAGACCAAATAACGCAGAAACGCCAGAAGATAACATCTTCTTCAATCAATCAATCAATCAACCTTTATTTTGACTCGGAGAGGGCAACCCTCATTTTCAATGTAGCTGACCATTTACACAAACAGGGATTGACATGACAAAGAAAATAATAACTACATTTAATCATTTTAAATTAAAAGAAAATTAAAAATAACAGTGAATAAAAGATAAAAGTAGATAAAAAAATAGAACTTGAGATTTAAATGGTAAGAAATTAAGATCAAAAATAGATAAGAAATTAGTAAGGCAATAATACAATATCACAAATTTTAAAAAAAGTAATGATGAAAAAAAACTTAAAAATAAAATGAGAGGAAATAAATAAATAAATAAAAAGAGATACAAAAAACTAAGGAGAACTAATACAAAAATTCTTAGTAATAGTACTAGAATATGTTGACCAGAAACCTTTATTTTACCATTCAAGTTAAATACTAAAAGAAAAATGTTAAATACTGAAGCCCCAGTGAACTTCAAGAGTTAAACTGGGGCTTCAGTATTTAAAAAATGTGCACAACTTAATGTGTAACACGAACAATAAATGTGTTCTGGAAAATGCTTTACTTACTTTGTGGTTACTACTTAACATTGTACTGAGCAGCCAGTTAATTAGTAGCTACTGGCTTATTAAGGCTTAATAAAAGGATTATAACCGCCTTATAATGTTCCCTTATACTGTTCCTAAATGTTATAAGCAAAAAATGTTTATAAATAAGGTGAATAATCTTTTTATGTTCTTACAAAATATTACACATATTACCTACATATAGTTTGTTTTCATTTGCCTAGATGTCTAGATGTCATCTGTTTTGCAGTGCATTATCTTAAAGCAACTTTGGCTGGTCAGTTTGGCTCAGTACTGAGCAACAATGCGCTGCTTGGTCAACATTTCCCAAACTACATGGCCCACATGAATGTCTGTGACTAAACCTGTAGCAATCCAAGCAAAGCTTTGAACCAGGCAACAAAAATAGCGTCAGCAGTGCGCTGTGCAGAGGCAGCTGAAGAATGGCCCTCCTCAGTATGAGCCACATTAAGTTCAGCACCCTGAGGAGGCAAGACAGGCTTTGGCATAACAGGATGTCACGCTAAAATTAGATCCCATGCTGCTCTGCCCCACATCTCCTCTAATGACTAGGTTAATGGTACATAATAGGGGCCGATCTAGAAAGTGACTGTACGCCTAATTTCCCCGGAGAAGACCCATAACTGATTTTTTTATTCTGTCAAGTAAAGGCTGCTACTGGAGTTGGGCCAAAATTAGAAAAAAGGGGAGGAGTCTAAAGCCTATCAAGTTTCTGGCAACTGCAAAAAACATGCAACAGCCCGAAGAAAAGGAGCAACCTGTACAAATAAATTAAATTAACCTCTAATTTATTAAGGGTTAAGTCATACATTAATACTGTAATTTTACTGGACTATGTAAATGTAGTTACAGGCGGTCATATGCAGAAGTCTGGGCGCCTACATGTTTGGTTCATGTTCTGAATGAGAAAATAAATGAACACACAATATACACCAATGAAAACTACAAGATAAATACAAAAAAATGATTAAAAGATCAAACGTGGCACGTGCCCAATTTTTTGCACATGCCACATTTTATGTTTTTGTTTCTCCATTATGTTAAATTCAGAAATGAAAAAGAAGTTGTGCTTTAAAATGTTCAATGTGTCTCTGTGAAGGACATGTAATTTCATCAGAAGTGCATAAACACTTGCATGTGGCCTGTTTTATTACACACTTCTACAGCCTAAAATAGCTCCTTTAGTTTACACTGAAGTCCCTGTAGATACTGAATAATAAACCTCCGTCTGCAACAACCTGGAGTTATAAGGAGTTAATTACATATTCATTTAAACAAGGAATGACAAAGCATGGCAAAAATGTGAAGGGTGACTTTCTTTGACTGCTCACACAACAACAAGCTTTCAGTAACACTGACATTACAGTAAAACATCTCCTCTTCCTCTTCTATGAAAACAAATGTGGTATCGACTGATATAGTGCCTGTATAGACCGTCTCAGCTTGTTTCACTGAGCTACGAGTGAGGAAGAACCTAATGCAAAATCACAGCATGCTTTTGTTATCACTACTAATAACTGTGATATCTAAAGGACACCTCACACCTCACACCGGGCGTGACGCAGTGTGCCTGATGTGCGGCCTTAAGGGTTAAAAGTATATTACTACACTCTTTAAATACACTATAGGTCCAAAAGTACAGTACATGCTCATCTAACGTTTCTTCTGAATTCAAGGTTATTAATAGGACGTTTGGGAAGGCTTTATGCTAGATGTCAGAAGATTGCTGTGAGGATTTGATTGCATTCAGCCACAAGAGCGCTAGTATGGCCAGATACGGATGCTGGATGATTAGTTGTGGATCGCAAACTCCACTCCAGCTTATCCCAAAGTTATTTCATGGAGCTCCATCGCTCCAGAAAACCCAGCTCCACTGCTCCAAAGCCCAGTGTTCAGGGGGCTTTATCCTCCTCTAGCTCATGCTTGGCACTGGGCATGGACACCTCAGCTTCAGTCTCTACGGAGTGTGTGAGCAGCGAGTGCACTTTAAAGTAGCTAATTAACTGGGTGTCTGCATACAAAGAGCATGTTTGAATTTACTGACATAACAACAATCTATTTCATGTTCACAGGAGACGAATGAGGAGACTGTGGCTGCAGCTGTGTTCAGTGCTGGAACAGAACTGTGGTATGTCAGTTTCTGTCTTGGTCCAGAGCTGGAGAAAAGCTCCTCAGGCCACACGAGCCTCGTTCTTTCACCACGAACTCAGTCCACAGCAGCAATGGCGAAAGCAAAAGCTTTCACACTCTCTGTTTGTTACTAAAAGCCAACAGGCAGAGCAGATATACATTAGATTACATAATAACCCCATTTCACTTTAGTAAGGTGGCAGGCTAGCATTATCATGATATTAATGCTGTCAGCCGAAATGGCAACAGAAGCACATTATTAATGCCATAGAGTAAAAGTAACACAGCCACAACACAATAAGGGCTTTGTCTGCACACTAATTATCATGTCTTCTGCGTTTATCTTAATGTTGTTATTAAGAGCCAGTTGTGTTGAAACTGCTGCTAGGATTCACCATCATGTGTTGGGGGGGGTTATTTATGGGAAAAGTCATGTAATAAATCCAGGAATAGTGGCTATTTTGTACTTAATTGAAGGAATACTCAGCATTTTTCAACCTATTCGACATCTACTGCAAGTATAGTGTACGGCTGCTGCCAGAACTAAACACTGTATCTCCAAAACACTGTAATTTTACAGGAGAAGAAGCCAAACCTCTGTGCTGTGTTTACATGCAAAGATGTTTGCCAATCCGACTGAATACAGTCAGATTACAGATTCAGACTGAGGTGTTTATATGCACAATCTATTCAACAATCTGATGAAAATCTTCATTTACATGCACGCTACAAGGAATCCGATGCAAAATGATGCGCATGACTTTAATACCGCTTAAACGTTACCATGACAGCGGACATCACGTGAGTCCAGTCAGAGTGAGATGAGCAGCAGTGAGCAGTGCTTGTGTTTTTAACTGCTTTAAGCTGATGTCAGACGCAGGAAAACGTCCTTCACATGCACTTATAAAGGAAGCGGTGAGAGGAAGACGTCGTGCTCTGAGACACAGAAGCTGGATGTCCGTCCCACCTCCGTCTTTTAAAGATCAGAGCATAAAGTTCGTCTCCTCTGCAGACCAGTTTCTGCTCTGCCACGTTGAACGTTATAAACCTTTCGCTGTGACGCGACGCACACGCGCAGAACGTACTTACACCTTCCGATTGGAGTGTAATCGGATTCAGGCGTTTACACGGCTTCTGTTTAACGGATTATATAGAGGTTTACCCACCTCGTTCAATCGGATAGAAATTGTAACCCGAATGGCCTCAATCGGATTAGCCTATTCCGATTGAGGTGTTTACAAGGACGTATTCTATTCCGATTGAGCTATTAGTCGGATTATTAACGGATTATTTGGCTGCATGTAAACGTGGCTAATGTGAGTTAATGTAAGATGACTTTATTAATTTTGGACCATTTCTATTGGTCCTTCCATCATGACATTTTGAGAGTCTAAACTGCAGCTGGCAGTTTTCCATGCTGGTCTGCCATAGCCAAAGGTTTAGGCGCCCCTAATCAAATTACGTTTAGTTGTTTTCTAAGTGAAAATACGTTACACATCCTTTAGAGCTTCTAAAACACTTCTGCACATTTTAATGCTCATTTACTGATTATTTGCTGATTTTAACACCATGAAAAAAGTATAAATTGTGGCTTTTCTGGCACGTTTAATATATCATGTTTTATTTTCCAACATGTTACACTCATTAAATAAATGCAGAAATCATGTATTATTTAGGTGTTCTGTGTAGATGGTGCATCAACTTATTTTCACCTTTTATTATATATAAAATATTTTTCGTTTAAAATATTCTGCAGGCCACTATATAACTGGGCGGCTTAGTAAAACAAATCATAAATAAAAATGCTAACAGAAGGTAAATAAGCAAAACACTGAGCAGGTCCAGAGGGTGCGAACACTTTTTAAAACACTTTTTACATTAATTCCGATGAAAGGTCACTCTGATCCAGAGTTAATAACCATGCATAACTCCTCGTCTTCTAACAAACTCTCCCCTCTCTGCCCAAACAGCTCACAACAGTCCAGCGTCCAGTACCGTTCACAGCCACTCAGCCAATCGCACTCCTAACTAAATGAGCTTGTTGCTATAACAACCCTGACGGTTGCATCTCATTAGCAAAGGCTGGGCTGGGCTGTTGTCATGGAGTGGGCTCCTGCTGCCATGGCGATGAGAATGAGCCTTGTCTTTAAGGTGAGGTGCTACAGGCCACTGATCAGCACATCACTCACATGTTTACGAGCACTACAGCCACATTAGACATAAAATAAAAAGACTGTCTGTATTTCCTGGAGAGTGTACGGCCCCTGTAGTTACTGAATAATAAGCTTTAGTACAGTAAGACTGGAATTTAGGAAGTTAAAGTAATTATCAAGATCATCATCATAATAATTAAACATGGCCTTAAGATTTCACCTGCACACCTCTTGACCTGATGTTGCGTGAATGGGTTAAACTGGGGCCGAGTGCACCGGAGCATCCCACCCATTGAGCGGTCTTACTGTGTCTGCGTATATTAATAATATAGTATTGTATATTAGTGTTTCTAATGCTCTGTTGTGCTTTATGGAAACAACGCCTCTCTTCCACTGTTTTATACAAACTCAGCTTAAAGGGGAAATCAACCAATTTTTCTAAATGCTTGCTAAATGAAACTGGTATGACGTTAAAAACCATTCAGAGAGGTCTGAGGTGAAACGCTCTGCTCTAGAACTTCGTTCTAACTTACCACATCAGAATTGTTCGCGGTGGTAGTGACAGAACCCAGACGTCTGAAGAGTTTACTGCCTCTAAAAACTTCCTCACGAAAGAAATTGTTTTATGATGCGCTTAGCTTTTGGCTTAAAATGTACTTTTTAAAAAATCCATTCATGGCAGGAGGTACTGAGAGGTTCCTACTACCAGCACTGTAAAGAAATCAGATTCGGCAAGTTTCTCGACAAATGAACCATTTCATATTAAACTGTATTAAATCTTTGAATGATTTTGTTTACAGTTTAACAACTGAATTATGCAGAACTTTTAAATTATAGCCCTGTTCCATGTAAGGGGAAGAAAGGGGGTTTAAGGGGCTTTGAACGTGGCGTGGTTGTTGGCGCCAGACGGGCTGGTCTGAGTATTTCAGAAACTGCTGATCTGCTGGGATTTTCACGCTCAACCATCTCTAGGGTTTACAGAGAACGGTCCGAAAAAGAGGAAATATCCAGTGAGCGGTCAGTTGTGTGGACGAAAATGCCTTGTTGATGTGAGAGGTCAGAGGAGAATGGGCAGACTGGTTCCAGATGATAGAAAGGCAACAGGAACTCAAATAACCAACCAAAATCTCTGAGGAACGTTTCCAACACCTTGTTGAAAGTCTGCCATGAAGAATTAAGGCAGTTCTGAAGGCAAAAGGAGGTCCAACCTTTCACTAGCAAGGTGTACCTAATAAAGTGGCTGGTGAGTAAAACAGAGTATCAGGGAGGGCCTCTGAGCTCGCTGAACCTTTTCACTCAAGAAAACAACAGGTTAACATTACTTTTTCCCACCTGCTGGTGCACAATGATGTAATCACATTTACAGCCGTGTTGAAGGTGGATAAAGTCAGTGCACTTCAAAACAAAGATTATGTAAAAGATTTGTATTTTAAATGAGGTGATGACGGGGCGGCACGGTGGCGTGGTGGGTAGCACTGTTGCCTCACAGCAAGGAGGGCCTGGGTTCGATTCCCTGACTGGGCGACCGGGGTCCTCTGGGTGGGTTTCCTCCAGGTTCTCTGGTTTCCTTCCACAGTCCAAAGACATGCAGTCAGGCCAATTGGACATGCTATAGTGCCCCTAGGTGTGAGTGACTATCTGTCTGTCTGTCTGTCTGTCTGCCCTGCGATGGACTGATGACCTGTCCAGGGTGTATCCTGTCTTCTGCCCGACGACTGCTGGGATAGGCTCCAGCACCCGCCTGCGACCCTGACGGAGAAGCGTCTTAGATAATGGATGGATGGATGATGTGATGACCATGATGCACTTAATATCACCAATTACATGAAACTAATAAAGTAAAAAAGGTTTGAGTTCAGGCTGATTTTAAGTTTATTGTTAACTTCACTGGTTGCAGGAAAATCACTGGAATTTTTGCTTGTTTCTGTGTATCCAGTTTCATTTACACAACAAAACAACAATAATACAAGAAGACATAACAGGACTAAGAAGAAAATGCACAAAACAGACTAGATAGGTAAGCCTTGAAGTAGTAATGAACTAACAGGTAGTTAAAAGGAACTGCGCAGATGATCATATGTCACTCTTTTCTATGGGTTTAAATGGATCTATCCCTTCCATTCACTTAAAGTGGAACAACCTTCAAAAAATAACTGCATATTCCGTTTAGGGCTGGATGATTTGGAGAACATATTGTGACCAATAATTGTGATTATTTCCTGTAAACTGAGGTCCACAATCCAGTTTTTCTGAATTAAAGCTTGAACGCTTAATGTACTGTGCCAGACAACCAGTTAGTCATGCTTGTATATGTTCACAAGACACGGGTGTTTGGTTGCAGGGGTCACCAACCTTTTTGAAACTGAGAGCTACTTTATGGTTACCGAGTTATACGAAGGGCTACCAGTTTGATGTGCTCTTCTTAAAAAAATTGCTCAGTTTGCCTTTAGTTATATATTATTAATAATGTTTAATGATAAGTGAAATTAAGTGAAACTTTTTTGATCCCACAACTGGGGAAATTCCACCTCCGCATTTAACCCATCCGTGAAGTGAAACACCACATACACACTAGTGAATACACACACACTAGGGGGCAGTGAGCACACTTGCCCGGAGCGGTGGGCAGCCCTATCCACGGCGCCCGGGGAGCAGTTGGGGGTTAGGTGTTTTGCTCAAGGACATCTCAGTCATGGACTGTCAGCCCTGGGGATCGAACCGGCGACCTTCCGGTCACAGGGCCAGTTCCCTAACCTCCAGCCCACGACTGCCCCAAACTCATCTATGTGAAGACACTGATCAGATTAATTAATGATCTCACAATAATTATCAACAATGACAACAAGGTGGAAAACATATCAATATTCAGCACTTTATCTCTATTAATCTCAGCAATTTTTACATTTTCTGATGATCACTTACATCACTACATGTCATCACCCCCAGTTGGATGTCGGAGAGAGTGGAGATTAGATCGGTTCCATTTTTCTCATCTTTCAATACAGTGTAAGCAATTATTAACATTGCTTCTTTGACGACTTCTACATCTGAAAATGCCGCCTTCTTCTTGATCAGAAATTGTGTAGCTCTGAACGAGGCTTCGGTTGCTTTTTGTGATTTTTTATTTTTTTTTCCCGGCCTCGTGAAAAAAGTCTGTTGTGTTTTTCTGCCCTTAGTGCGCTTCCAGGTGGATAGTTAGCTTTGTAGCTTTTGTGACAGGTAGTGAAGTGTCTCTCGACATTGTGCCGCTTTGGTATCGCCACAGCCACAGCAAATGAGACACACGCAGGTTCCTTTAACAGTCGTAAAGAAGAACTCTACCTCCCATTCGTTGTGAAAGTGATACGTTTCTTCTCTTTTTTCTGCCGTGTAGTTTCCTCTCCGCGATCACTGGGTTTGTCTGTGCGCAGAATATTGACCTTTGAACTACTCTAGACAAAAACTAAGAGTTAACCTCAACTTATCTAAACTTCATGTATAAGGAACATAATTTTAAGATATTTTACGATGCGATCTATATATATATACATATACAAGTGTGGTTAAAAAGAATAGCAACAGAATCAAATTAGATTTTAGATTCAGCTCACTAGTGAGTTGTGCTATTTTTAGAACAGATCTGCGGGCGACTCATATGGACCTGGCGCCCGCGGGCACCGTGTTGGTGACACCTGGTCTAATGTATCTACAGGCAGCTCACAAGCTCCGTGTTCAGCTTGCTGAGGTTTGATTTCCCCACTCAAAACTTGCTAAGATAACGTTGCTGCAGCTTTTGAGATTTCAGCACTGCATTCTTTCAAACTGCAAGTTGGGTGTGAGCCCGATTCATCTTTCAGCCCCGACAAGACAACCAAGCACATGTCAAGTACACTCTCAGAAAAAAAAAGGTATGACACTGTCACTGGGGTGGGACCCTCAGGGGTACATCTCAGTACCTTTGGTCAGGGAACATAACTGAACCAGATTCCACTGAAATGATACTTTCTAAGCTGTACTGACTCCACACACCCCGTCTCGCCTCCAGGCTTTTTATTAAATGCTTCTGTTTTAAAACATTCATTTATAAAAAGATACAAATATCTACTTTTCCACTGGGAAAAACTTATTTAAGGTGCGCAATTGGACCTTAAAACCGCTGTTGTACCTTTGAGGGAACGTTTACAGTGTTTGCACCTTGATGAACGAATCATGTTCCTGAATGGTACCTTTATTTCTAACAGTGTAAGGGAGTGGTTTAAGGACAAGTAAATTCAGGTAATCCCACAACTGATTCAAATCAGCTCATTTAAATCCTATTGAGATCATTGGGGAATAGTTTGGGAAACGTGTGGAGAAATCCAAAAGAAAAATCCAATCACTTTGGATGGTTCTGTGAACAGCAGTGATGCATGCGTGGAAAGAGTGAGTGGGAAACTTCTGGAAAAGCATTACAAAGAGGTGTGAGGCAGCCATCAAGGCTAGAGGAGAAACCTGCAAATCCTTAAAACAGTAAAAGCAGGTCTCCTTTAACTGCCAGTATGTATATAAAACAGGCAAATACACAAAGCCAAATGTGCACACCCACCCATACCCACACACACACACACACACACACATACACACACTTATTTCTCTAGGGAACAGAGCCGGTTCAGAGGTCAGTGCTCTGTCTTGTTCTTATTCACACTCCAGTTCGATTTTTGTTCTTCCTGAAAAAGCACTGAGGCTCAGCAGCGAATCTTCTCATTAACACAATTATGGGTGTAGAATGTATTATGTGCTAATAAACAAGAACATTTTATTATTACTAGAAGGTGGTTTTCACACTAGGCAAAGACAGGCAGCCATCCAAGTCCCCCCAACAGCCACCAGCCCCCTAAAAATACAAATGAGATATACAGTGCATGTAAACACACACACACACACACACACACACACACACACACACACACACACACATTTTCTAAGCCGCTTCTCCCTCAGGGTCACAGGGGTGCTGAAGCCTATCCCAGTGGTCATCAGGCAGAAGGCAGGATATACCCTGGACAGGTCACCAGTCCATCGCAGGGCAGGGTTAAATGTGGTCAAGATCCATCTCTGACCACCTCCGAATTGATTTGAGTGATCTGATCATCATTTGCTCACAGGGGATAACTTCAATTTCACTGAACTTTAACTTTCATTTAACTTCATTCTCGTTGTTTCACAGCTTCCAAAGTCATTACGGAACCATCCACACCTCCTGGTCACTGGACACATCTAACATTTCTACTTATTATCTGAAAAGGTTATAGTTATATAGAGTAGTAGCATCTTAACAGAATCATTTTATTGTATTTTTTTGAATGCAAGTGTTAAATTATTGAGTGAACATATTTGACTATTGGTACTGATATTAGATGTGTTATCAGTTCGTTATCGGTGCTTCCCGGAACGCAAGATGAAGACGGCAGCGCAACGCAGCTTTGCTCACAATGCCAGCTCACTTTACAAGACTGCAAGGTTCACTCTCCTAGAAAAGCTATAAAGGCAAATCAAATAAAAGCTGGAAAATGGTTGAGAAGCGGAAAGCACTGTTTTTTTTCCCCCCAGCTGTCGGAGGTGCAGAAACACATACGCATCCACACAGGTTTGTTATCTGCCTTAGTCACTCACTAATAAAAGCCCTCCTGCTTGTGTTCTTGTGGATGTACCGACACTCCCAGGACGCTGGAAGAACACGAGCATCTGCTGTTATGACTGGCAGCCCTTCATTCCCCTCCTTCCCCACACACACAGAGAATAAAGCATGGTTATGTTTCCCACTGGCTACACTAATTCATTACTACACTAATTACTGCCTGAATTATGAAACGCTGTGGCATTCCTCCTTAGAGGGCATCCCTTTAATATTACACAAGAAGATCCGTCTCCCGTTTGCATTTGTGTGTATGACAGAACGATGGCAGACACTGAGAGAGAGAGAGAGAGAGAGAGAGAGAGAGAGAGAGAGAGAGAGACACAAGCTTATATTATTCTCTGCTGCTTTGTAGCTGCGTTCCAGCGAGTGGCTCCTGACAACAGCTCCAAGCACGAGACAATTAGCTGAGAGCGCTGCCATCATGTTAAAGAAACACTGGATAAGTGCTGTAAAAAGACTACAGGCTTGACCTTTCTTATCC
>NC_051221.1:38859631-38869631 GCF_015220715.1 Pygocentrus nattereri | reverse complement strand
TCAAATTAAGTTGTAAAGTAAATAGAATTAGTTAAAATGAAATGAAACAGCTGCAGGCCGAGTGGAGGTGGTTAGAGATTACAAGGTTAGAGTGTTCATGCAATACCAGCGAGCACTGTAGGGCTAAACGACAGTAGGTGGGACGAACGGTAACTTGGGCTACTGTTTGCTCAAAATAAATGAAATTCAGACTTATGCATTTGGTGTGTGGTTTTTTTTTTTTCTGTTTTCCGTTATACCGATGATGTCCAAACCGTGGTGTGAGCTGTGGCTTCTTTGTACAGTTACACCCATAGAAGTAGATGTGTTTAACTTACTTTCATTCAAAATAGCAAAACATGTCATTTGACTGGGGAGCGGTGTTCAAATATTTGCATATGACTATATATATATTTGTGTGTTATGTTGTTTTTATATAAATACACCGATGTTATAGATGTTTAGAATAGATATCACTGATATTTTAGACCGAATGGTGTGTTTACTGTACTTTGAAAGAGCGCACTCTTTAGGTGACACTGTGCTGCTGGGCAAGGCAAGGCAAGTCATTCAAAGTGCTTTACAAATGAAAAAATACAGAAAAATGTAATTAATGTAAATAAAATAAAATTTATGTAAATTAAAAAAAATTAAAAACATGATTAAAACAATAGATATAAAAGAAGTTAATCAAATTTAAAAGAAGGAGATAAAAAATTAGAATAAAAATAAGAAACATGATTAAAACAATAGATATAAAAGAAGTTAAATGAATGAGCATAAGAGTGCCGTTACAGGATAAAAGTGGATTAAACTGAGCTAAAGGCTCAAACATGAAGGTTGGGCTATAATCTGCATGTTATTTTACTACGTTTGAAATCCGACAGAAATAAATATTAGATTTCTCCGTTATGCTGATCCAGCTGGATTTAGTGCTAGTTTATACAGTTTATGAATATTGTAAGTAATCTATAAGTATCTGCATTGGTAGATATGTGTATGAAATAAATCACTTTGTCAGTGGCCAACAATTCCCATATCGTTGGATTCCTGCCTACAGCACAGGTCAGGAAGTATGGGGCAAAAATGCCTCCAAACTCACCGGTTAGAAATGAATATGAAAGATTGTGTAATAAATGAATACTAAAAGCTTCGGTTCAGCAATTGAAAAGTGTGTAATACTTGTGTATAATCTACCCGCGGGATTTGGTCAATGAGGGAGGTTGTTGCCTCTTAAATAATGATTTCCTATCCCAATAAGGACAAGAGCTCATATTAACCTGTTTTAAAGCTCTGAACCAAGTCTGCTTTTGCTTTGTGCTTGAGGTGAAAAAAGGCCCTGATGAGAAACTGAAGACAGGAAATCTCACCTGCGTCACCAGCTCCCTGTAATGTGTTCTGGATTTATGACTGAGATTAAAAGCAAAGGATTCTCACCACAGAGCCGATATGTGGAGGGCATAGCAGCGTGTGTGTGTGTGTGTGTGTGTGTGTGTGCGTGTACATAAATTGAAAATGCATGGAATGCTGTGGTGCAGGAGAAGTGGAGCATTGCCTCTGAGGAGCTTTATCCCAGTTGTAAAATGAGTTGGTGTGTGTTTTCGTGTGTGTATGTGCATGTGTAATCCCAGGGGATGAGCCTGTCCTTCCGGTGTCATCCATGAAAATGCAGAAGCGGGGAGGATTTAAGCTAAATGGGGGGAAAAAAACGCAAAGCGTCTGACAGCAATTGCATCAGTCCATCTGCTGAAGGCACACCAGCACTGGCCTCTGCGTGACCTCAGCGTATGTGTGTGTATAGAGAGAAGAGAGGAAAATAATGTGACCGTGTGAATTCTCCACTGCTGTCTGTTTCCTAACTGTGTGTAGCGAATAGCACTTGCGCTCATGTATGAGGCTTTGCAGGCTCAGAGTGCAGCTGTTTTAGCCCTTAGAACTCGCAGCTATCACCAGCAATGAGAACATGGCATAATTTGATTATTTAAAGGTAATAGGTTAATTATTTCTTTGAACCAAGTGGAGAATCTAAACTTTGTAAGTAGATGGTTTATTATGGTTATGAGAAGTTATTATAATGAGTACATCAGAGGTGGTTGCTTGTTGACTGACTCCAAGTTTGACTTGCTCTTGCCTGACCTGCAGCTCGACTCTAGATGACTAGACTCGTACCTAATGGGTGCGCTTTGCCTGTCAATGTCGAGGCGTCTTGTGCAGTCATTTAATGTGATGCCATTCTCTTGAAGCTTGCGGTGGTGTCTGGCTTGGTATGACAAAAAGCTATTCGTTATAAATTGGTCGGGGGAAAAAAAATTCAATCCAATGGACCGAACCGAAGTGATACTTGCGTTACTGTATATGCAGTGTTTAAAGGAAGTATCAGAGCATTTTATAATATGCCTGATTAAAAAAAACTTGCGAAAAATGTAGTTTAAACCATAATTTAGATATTGGCTAAGCTAGCCATTTATTGATATGTTTGTTTTTAGTCAGTTAACCTCAAAACACTTGCGTTCAACTAATTATCTATTGAATTTTCATTAACACTGAGCTTGAGCTATTTGTGCAATTTATTCGGACGACGATAAATAAATTACAGCACGTGTGTAACTGAACCGAACCAAATGCAGTTTTCAGATGGCGAAAATGTTAAATTATTTTATTATTATTATTTTGTCTGTTTCCCTCTTTTGTGTATTTTCGCAGACAACAAGAACTTACTGATCAATCCTTGCTGTCTCTGTGGTTGGTATGGCTGTGTCCCAACAACTAGAACTTTAAAAAAAAATGTCAGAGGAATTAATTCTCCCTCCGCTTCGTCACAGATGGTATTAACATGTGCAGAAACAGCTGTGAAATGGAAGAAATGTATTCAGTGTCTAATGACGTTTACCCTGGCCTTGACCTTGACCTTAACCTCAATCCAAAACCTAATCCTTGCATTGTAGTACATGGTTGAGTTTCACCGGATGGGTTAATAACTGGTTGAACACCTGTAGATGATCTATAAAGATCAATAATTAGCTGATGTCATTTTTGTTTTTAATTTAGACGTTTATTGGGTGTACAAAAGAGAGGGTACAAGAAACGAAGCAAGGCTGACTCTTTTGTCCACGTCAGGTGTGTACAAGCCCGCAGACAGAATGCTATAACTGAGGCTTATCCTGTACAGTGTGCATTACAGTGCATTCTGTATATAATATTGCAAGTTTAGCTTAATTGCTGTTTACGTTTTAAGGCATAACTAAGGTTTACAACCAAGACTAAAGACTCAAGTCTCTACTTGAACCTTACCTCAGAGACTTGAGACTTGATTCGTGCTTCCACAGAAAGAAAATCCCTTTTTTATATCCATATTTTTCATGCTTTCGTCATTTTGTGTCCTTTTTCAAAGGAATGTCCGAAGTGCAGGCTCTGAACGGTCAAGGAAGAATGTAAAATTCCTTATGAGTGTAATTTATTCATTATGGAATTACATTGAACTACTGTAGCAAGACAACCATAACTATAGCCTGTTAGATATTAATCTCATATAGAGAAAATCCCTGCAAAGAGAACATAATGATGAAATTTAAACCCACAGAGAGGGGGGCGGCGAGGTGAGAGGGAGTGTACAATTTAACCCTTTATTATCATTACTTGTTTGCCATCTCTGCTCTGACAGATATGCGTCCGTGGTTGTGCTGACTGGCGGCCAGCAGAGGCCCCTGACCCTATAGTGCAGTGGGGTGTAATGATGAAAGGGTGCAGGCTTACTGTGTTTTGCGAGTTTGTAATGTGTTCTAGTGGAGCTGGAACAGTGTTGCTGCCGAGTCATCCATCAGAGCGGTCTCTGAAGTAGTGACCCGCTTTAGGTTTGTCTTCAGCGCTCGCTGAGTGTGCAGGCTCCAGTAGCTATGCTGTTCAGTCATGTGCAGGGCATTGACCTAAGACAGCAGTCAGGTGCCTCTCGTTGGGCACATGACCACATCCTTTCACTCTTAGGCCTGCGAGGGAGTCTCAGAGTATGTGTGGCTACACTTATGTGTGATATCAGTGAAGGGGAATTTCACACATGGTTATTTGAGGACAAGTATTTTCCATTTCTCTCTTTCTCTCTCTCTTTTTCTCTTTCTCTCTCATATCTTAATGAATTGAATGTGTCATTACTGTAATAACACAGTTACAATAATACAATAACACAATGTTATAAAATGTCAGACAGTGCTTCCTTACATTTGAATTCAGTTTACTGCATTTCAACCACAAATGGATTATAGGCATTGAATTTAAAATAACAGTGTGTGGTTGAGTAGTTTGTTGTTCTGGATGTTCTATGATCTTTTTTTGCTTACACGATGGAAACATGATTATCACCTTTTTGAATTGAAAATTTAACATACTGTGTAAAATGTTAGAGTTTTAGTACATATTTTGTCCTCCATACAATCTGTTTATGGAATCTGAACTGCAGCAATAACTCATTTTAAGTTCTTTGTTTTTGCAATGTCACAAAAGCCAAAACATTTACATACATCCACCTATTTACAGTAGATTTACAGTAGCATACAGTAGATTTACACCACCCATTCATGGTAACATTGTGAGTGTTTCACCCTAAACTGCTTTTTGAATGAGGTACAGTGTAGGACAACCAATCAGACTGGAGCTCATTTATGTAGATCACTGCCGGTGGATCAAAACCTCGTATCTCCAAAATGGTAATTAGGAGTTGGAAAGTGGTCATGAAAAAGTTATTTTGGGTCCTTTGGCTCCATTGAAAGTGGAAAACAATAAATGACAAGAAAAATGCAGCATATGGGCCCTTTAATTATACATGATTAAATATAGTCTGCCACCTTGTGGTGACAGAGACAATTCATTATATTCTGATTTCATACATATAACTTATTCAGTGTAATAATTCTGTCATTAATTTTTATTTCTCTCTCTCTCTCTCTCTCTCTCTCTCTCTCTCTCTCTCTCTCTCTCTCTCTCTTCCCCTCTCTCTTCCCCTCTCTCTTCCCCTCTCTCTCTCTCTCTCTCTCTCTCTCTCTCTCACTCTCTCTCTCTCTCTCCCTCTCTCTCTCTCTCTCTCTCTCTCTCTCTCTCTCTCTCTCTCTCTCTCTCTCTCTCTCTCAGTTCTCAGGTAGAGGGCGATGTTAAAGAGGAGATTTTGCAACCTCCAGAACCTCGCCCCGTGCCGCCCATCCTCACTCCCTCTCCTCCCTCTGCCTTCCCTACCGTCACCAATGTGCGCCAGGACAATGACCGCTACCACCCCAAACCTGTCCTGCATGTGCTGGCCTCTGAGCAGAACCCTGACCTCAACGAAAACTACAGCAAGCCCTCAGATGGAGCAGCCCCTGGGTCAGCGGCTGCCCCCTCACCCACTGGACCCCCTTCTCCTCCTGCAGATTCCACGGAGAAACGGCTGACTGAGCGCAAGCTGAGCATAGAGATCAAGAAGGTGTCGCGGCAGGAGGGCCCGCGCAGCTTTGAGGGAAACAGCATGCTGCACCGTACACACGCCTTCAAATCACGCAACAACGCCAGCAGCTTATCGCAGTCGGAGGACTCTGAAAACCCACAGCGGCCCAACCACCTGCCTCTGGTCAAGCAGAAGGGTCAGGCGACTTGGGCACAGCCTGTCCCGGACAGGGTCCCCTCGCCGGCCGGACGCTCCACCCCCAGCCCTGCCCCTGCCTCTGAGGTGCCGCTCAGGACTGCCCTGTGCTTCACCAACCCTCTGCACTCAGACCACTCTGACCCGGAGCTTGATGAAGCAGAGGACATCAGGCCTGCTCTCCACACCGACTGTCATTCCAATGTTTCCACGGCAACCGGCACGGTTTCTGCAGCGCCACACGAGGACCACGTTCCCAGGAAAGTCACCCCGATGTCCATTGCTGGCCTCTGCTCGAAGTCGGATGAGGCAACAAGTATGTCAGACTGCATTTAGCTATTGGTGGCTCTTGTCTTGTCTGGGATGAGGGTGAAGTAGACAGATTTCAATAGAGAGAGAACAAGAATCGAAATAGAGATTTAGGTGTACACGGTAACTGAAAAGGGATACTTTGCCAAAAAATTTAACTTTAAACTTTCCTCTAACCTCACATGTAGGTATTGAGCTCTATGTGAGAAGTTAACTTCTTAGATTTGGACTGAAGCTACACGGCTAATGTAGCTAACAATAGTGGAAGCCAATACCCCACCTACCAAAAAACCTACCAGCTGTTGAAAACGGAGAGCAGCTCCTCTGTCTCCACAGTCCAGTGCAGACCCCATACATGCCTTTTCTCCTGTTTTGCTCACTTACATCATTGACCAGCTCACACTACAGGACATGTGGGCGTTTTGAGTCATACAGATCATGTTTGAAAATACCGGAACACCTTGAGTCACTTCAGCGCTCAGTTGGGGGGCTAGAGTTAGACTCATTTCCACTCCCACGCTATCAGATCATTCATACCATCATTCGCTTCTTATGGAGCTCCTGACCTGGAAATTTATTGTGGGATGGAGCCAATCAGGCTTAAAATCATGTCTAGACCCAGCTTAAATCATCACACTCACAGTCATCACATCTCACATCTGTAAAAATGGACAGAATAGCTTAGCTACAAATAGCATAGCTGGAGAATTAGTATATGATGAAATTTTCACATCAGATTTGTAAAACTGCCATTAAAACTCTGTGCCTTGATTATTATTCAACATTTACAGCATTTCACAGACGCTCTTATCCAGAGCGACTTACAAGAAGGATTTCATGTACTGCACTGCATTAAATCCAGTCAAATGGGGCTAAGTATGCTCTCTTTGTATGAAACAACACACAGATGGTCAGTGTTGATTAGGTATTGACAATATAAACAACACGCTCAGAAATGCATACTGTGCATCACGATAATAAAAATGATAATGATAAAATTTATGATGTCACCACCTTGACGTATATCTATTTAATACATAACCGTTTGCAGCACAGCGTCAGAGATCACATACTCAAACAGCTCATCTATAAGCTTCCATTAAGCCTTAACTACATTAGCTTTGTAGCTCTAGCGCAAAGCCAAAGCTTAATACATCAGGCAACAAATCGCTTGGCTCAATGGCCATAGAGATAAATTGTGGTAAGAATAAATTCTGAAAATTAGTTTATTCTCCTTTCCTGAAATGCAGGATAAACTAAATATAAACACTCGCTGTAAACTATAAAACAGTGCAGATTTCATTGATTTGCTTTATAGGACATCCTGTATTTCAGCAGTGTAGATCTGTCCTCTCAGCCTCAGAGTTAGAGTTCAAGACCAGGTCTGTACTTGCACCATGGAGACAGTTACAGTCTTATGGATGTTCTGATGCTTTTCATGCATGCAGCACTCTCGTGACTGCTCTTGGGTGGGTTACAGAGCCTTTGATTAGGATTTTCCAGGTCTAAAACATTCAGTAGCTTTCTAGTTTGTAGGGCTGAGTAAGTTATTTCTACTACAAGAAGGTACATTATGATATTAAGTTAGGAGATTTGTTGTTTTGAACATCTAGTATTAAGTGACCCAAAAATGGTGACACTAGGGCAGGGGTGCTCAACGCCAGTTCTGGAGAGCCAGTGTCCGGCAGAATTTGGTGATTTACCTGTTCAAGCACACTCGATTACACTCCTCTTTTAATTGCCAGGTTTAGTGGGTGTGTCTGAGTAGGGCAGCCACCAAACTGTACTGGAAATCGGCCATCCAGGACCGGAGTTGTGCATCCCTGCACTAGAGCTTGACCAGTATGAGCCATCATGAGATTTTGTCATTGATGCTGCTTTTAAGGAGATAAAAATTCCATAAAATCCTAATATTGACTGATTTTATAAGGTCAAACACTGGGAAACATTGCCCGGTACTTTTAAACAGTGCTTTCCTAACTAATGTAATTATCAGTTGTGAAATATGACTATCAATCCATTCCTAATTGCCAAATAAATAAATTAAAAAATCATAGTATTAATACATAATATTATGTACTCATTAATGCTCTCAAACGAGCATGCCCTTAACAGTGATAAGTATGGTTATTTAAAATAGAGCATTCCTGTGTGTGTTTATTTTTTGTGTAGTATTAAACCAGGCTTTGGTCAGTAGGGGGGTTCACCAGCACTGCTAAATATGTAGAACCTTTGCTATCAGCCAGTTTTATCAGCTAAGCAATAAACTGGTTGCAGTGGCTGAAACACGAAACTAAATGTGTTTATGTGAAGCTGTTTAGTTTGTGGTATTTGGGTAATTCTGGTGTGATTATCATGCCAGGACGACTTTGTCACAGACCTATTTCAGACAGCCATCTGCTGAAGTGTGGAGAGGAATCAAAAGGAGAAGAGTCACAGATTAGTTATGTAGATAGGAGCGCTGCACACGACAGCCGTGCCTGGGACCCCCCCCCCGGCTCGCCGGCTCTAATGGGGAAATGTGTTGATGGAATGGAATGCTCTGAATGTGTGTGACATGAAGGGCCGCTTTTGAGCGCTGGGCTGCTGCTGGCTGCTCTGAGGGTGCTGCTGCTGGAATGCCTCAAGGAACTGATTATGTCTCTTCTCTGTCTGAGTATCGGGCATGAGTGCTGTTACTGGTCTGTTTCAGTGACTGTGGATGGTAAAGGGCGGTCAGTGCTGGTCAGAGATCAAGAGCATGAATTGCAATTATCTGCCTAACACACAAACATGGTTTATGCTCTCTTTTCACACCTGAATGTTGCTCTGGTGCCAACTACTCACTCTCATGTTCTGTCTTGTTCACTCACACCAGTGCCAAGGAACTTTTAACCATTCTATAACTCCGTAATCGCTGTCTTTCCTGCCTCTTCTCTGCGTCTGTGAGGAAGATGTTTTTTATAGTAATAATTCTGTTAAAAATCTAAATTACATGTTTTTTCCTTCTCGGATGTAGCCGATCAACCAAGACAGGTTTGCTTGTTTTATTTTACGCCGGAGCTCTGAAGCAAATGTAGCTGACTAGTCAGCAATTAGTGTTCTATGAAGTACATGCCTAAATCATCATACACTTGCCTGAAACTATGTCCAGTAATTTGGCGAAATCATCGTACACTGTGAATTGAATTCAAATGGACTTGCTTATAGGGTTTCAGACACTGTATAATGTGCTGTTTGGATGAAAGTACATTGTATAACTAATAACAGTAGCCTGAATACTTGTGTGGCCTGGCCTGGAGCACATGTGTCAGGCTCCAGTCCTCGTGGGCCAAAACACTACAGACTTGAGCTCACTGCCTTGCACACCTGATTCAGCTCATCAGCCAATTGGCAAGACCTTTGTGATCTGAATTCAGAGTGTTGGATGAGGGTAAGCTCCACAGCTCTTTGCACGGAAGGTACCCAGTTTGACTTGCCCTGTCTATCTGCCTATCTGTCTGTCTATCTATCTGTCTATCTGTCTATCTGTCTATCTGTCTATCTGTCTATCTGTCTATCTGTCTATCTGTCTATCTGTCTATCTGTCTGTCTGTCTGTCTGTCTGTCTGTCTGTCTGTCTGTGTCTATCTATCTGTCTGTCTATTTGTCTGTCTGTCTATTTGTCTGTCTGTCTGTCTGTCTATTTATCTATCTATTTATTTATTGGTCCAACCTACATCGAAGCAAAACCTAGATGAAAATCTTAATTGAATAAATATTTTTTTGGAAGTTTTACCAAATTTACCCTTTTGTTTCCGAGCAAAACTAAAACGAAATGAGCAGCACTGCAGTACTTGAGTTTAAATACAATGTGCACAATATTATATTAAACAAAAATGAAAATGAATGACAATTATAAGACTTTTTTTTTTTTTTTATAAGATGTATTTTTTCACTGTAATCATTAACCCCTTCTGTGAAGGCCTAGAAAGCTCTAAGGGTACCTTTTCAGCATAAACGGCACATATATCTTGATGCAAATAGCCTCATACTGTGTCAGAATCAACATGAGCAAGTCTCTTTGGGATTTCTTAGCTCACAAGTTTGCGATGAATCAGGCATGCAGTCTTCACGTAATTGGTGGATAGG
>NC_051221.1:38824631-38854631 GCF_015220715.1 Pygocentrus nattereri | reverse complement strand
TGTAATGCATTCTGCTGAGTTTAATCAACGGTTGCGGCCTGTACAGAGCGACTGGGCAGCGGGCTAAACAACCCCCAAACAAAACAGTTATTTGTTATAATCAACCCTACAGAAAATGGGTAGTTAGGCTCAAAGTACTCACAAGAAACAATTACACAATTTAACAATGGCCACAGGCTCAGTGAAATCATAAAGGAGGAGGAACATAATCTTGGAAGTTTGGTAAAATGGGCAGAATTTCCCGCTCCGCTTGTCTGAAGGGGGTTTGAGTCTCTGCCTAAGAGGGGAATAAGGCCTGCCTCCTGCTCGCCAGGACCAAAGGACTGTTCCCGTAAATATTTTTCCAATAGTAATTCACTCACATTTTCTTAAGGTATGTGCTTCAAGTTTTGACTCAGTTCTCGTTGAATACTCTTTCAATACGCTCGTAATATCAGACTCATTCGGAAGGAGTCTGACATGCACCCAGTGTTATGAAAGATTAGTCAGTTTGTTGCATGCAGTTACACCTTTCCACCAGAGAGGTCTCCAAATCCCCAAATCATAAAAAATATGCTGTTTATTTAGCTTTTATTTATGTACACTTTAAAATGCCTGTGTGAAGTGTGCTATTTAAACAGCTTTACCTTGCCTGAAGGTACAAAGGTACAACTAAGGACAAAATAATCAAGTCAGGATAAATGCAGGCCACACTGCATTCAATGTGAGTGACTGAATATGAGAGATTCAAACACAGCCTGGCAAATATTAAGAACTGAGCTACTTAACTTGGGCATAAGTAGTCGGGTTATACTGTTCTGACAAATATACAAAGCTCTAGTGATCGACAGGACTGAAGAGTGGGTGGAAATGCCAATGGCAGCTTAATATTATTAATTTAAGCTGCTTTATGTCTCATTAAAATTCCCTATTCTGCTGCAATTTCTTTTTCTAGGATTCGGTACCCGCTGCACGCAACCCAAAGGCCCAAGAGACCCTCCATCTGAGTGGACATAATGACAAAGGACCTACGATGGCCGACCCTTCATGCATCCACACACACATACAGACATGTACACCCACTCACTCACGCACACACACCACTACCATCCCCTCTCTTGCAAGTGCCATTGTAGAAGGAGGATCAAAGACATCTCTCACGACCACTCTCACCCACTTTCCGACTAACACACAATCAAAAAATATAGCTACATAGATAATCTTCCATGATGCCGCCGCACTCCTCATGCTGTACGTGCGGCAGCTGCCATGGGCTCACTGCACTGGTGCTACACCTTCTCCTTGCTGGGACCATAAACCTGCCTTACCCCACCCCCCACAGCAAAAAGCAGATCAGGCTGACACAACAGTCTGTATTGTTGTCCTAGCTAGCTAGCTAGAACATGTCTTCTCTATACTTTTACACTCCTACTACAACAATACAATACGATATGTGTTCATAGGGACAGAAAACTACTGTTTTTTTTTTTTATTTGTTTGTTTTTCGAACCATCCTTCTCTGCTAACTTCTCGATAGCCATATATGCATTGTTTTATAGGTGTACAGGGCAAGTAGGTATATAATATGACAAATGAGCTATCGCTAAATATTCTTATTAACAGAAGATGTAAGAAGTCTGTGCATGATAACCCCCCATGTACTATGAACTGTAAATTATTTGCCCTCCTGTTATAGCAAATATTTCAGGGTTGTTGTTTTTTTTTCCTCTCCCGAAAGAATCCAGTGTTTAGTTCCTTTTTTTTTTCCCCCCCCAAAAGGCTAGCTGTTTTATCAGCCAAACCCTGAGATGGCACGGGCTCAAGATTGTAATAATGCTTTTTTGTAAATTGTATTCTAAAGGTTATTTTTGTATACGCTGTTTTTTGCTCACTTCATGAACCATTGCCCTGCACCACTGGCCTCTCAGAGCCCACCTGTGCCTTTTTCGAGAGGATGCCCCTTCTGTCCAATGTAAGGGCAGCGGCGTGTGTGTGTGTGTGTGTGTGTGTGTGTGTGTGTGTGTGTGTGTGTGTGTGTGTGTGTGTGTGTGTGTGAGAAAGAGAGGGAGATAGAGATTCACCCCGTTATGTTCAAGCCTCTGGGATCTGAATGACCCTTCTACACAGACCTGTTTGTATGTTGCAGAAATCAATCAACCTCTCAGTAAAAAAGAAAGACATAAGGAAGACGTTTCTGTGGCCTGATTTATTTGTTACTCATTCCTCCGATTGGTGGGTGAGCAATGTGAATGTAACGCTGCTGCTACTGCTTTTGCACTGTTGGCTCCTTTTTGATCAGCTGATGAGTAGAAAAGACTTGCCGAGCGGTTTTCTTCAGACACACAACACTCACACTAGTCTCGCGCTCAGCAATGCCCAACTAAACACCGGCCTCAAATACAGCTACGCAGAACAGAACTACATGAAGAGAAGCTGCACACCAATTTGTCAAGATTCATTTAGAAAGCTGTAATACCTCCAGTTCATGAATGAGAGGATGGTGTATACCTCAGACTTCCCCCTAGAAGCTGGTATTGATTCATATTATAAACAGTTAAATGCAAAAGTTTGGTCACCCTGGTCACGTTACATTTGGTTGATTTTCTAAGTGAAATTGTCTCTCTATAAAGAACACACTTCTGCACATTTAACTTTTCACACAATGACTTTTATTTGCTTAATTTAACATATTGTGAAGAAAAAAAATGTTAAAAAGGTGCCCTGTGCAAATGTTGTGGCTCATGTTAATGTAATAATGTAATAAGCCTTTATTGTCACATAGTCACCGAAGTAACCAGCGAAATTAGCCATATTTACCATCGTTAATTGTGGCAAATAAATAGAAATTGTGCACTAAACTTTTGCAGAAAAATGCCATATTTAAAGGGAAATTCCACCCATTAAAAATCTGTCTAATTAAACAGTTAAAATGTGAACAAAGCCATTTATCAAAGTTTAATCTGCTCCATTGTAGAGAAACTTGCTGACTCAGATTTGTTGGAAACTTTCACATTTCCTGCTATTGTACCATCATCACCTTTACTTAGGAAAACATCTGTGGGTTCCCTGCTGGTTATGGATAGTAAATAAAATGGCTATATTTGTGTTGTTGACATCACGACCCCTGGTTCCCATTAACCCCACCGAGCAAATGTTTCTCTACGTCTCAACGACTAAATTATAAAAATATATGTAAGTCCTCTTCTAATGTGTTGACTTATTTTGACTTGGAAAACCAACAAAACATGTCATTCGACCACACGGTGGTACAGGCCAGCTCTGAAATGAATGTATTTGAAATGTGTGTTAAACGAGTCTGGGATACCAGAGAAACGGCATTATAGACAAAGAGGGAAAGCATCTCTGCACTATGTTACATAAGGTTACCCCCGTTTGGAAAAGTTTGGAATCTTTGTCTTCAGTATTATGAAACAAATTTGGTTGCAGACAAATGTGTGAAATAAATCAAGTATGTTCATCACAGGTTTCAAATAGTTAGCAGGGACACTAGGAAGTTGTAATTAAAAATGGGTATGCAGAATCTCCTGTAAACGATTCTAAATCTGCAGGGAGTGAATTTAGAACCATTTGGCACTGTGAAATTACACCTGCATTTAACCCATTCGTGCAGTGAAACACCCACATACATGCACACTAGTGAACAAACACACTAGGGGGCAGTGAGCACACTTGCCCGGAACAGCGGGCAGCCCTATCCACGGCGCCTGGGGAGCAGTTGGGGGTTAGGTGTCTTGCTCAAGGGCACTTCAGTCATGGACCGTCAGCCGAGGGGATCGAACCAGCGACCTTCCGGTCACAGGGCTGGTTCCCTAACCTCCAGCCCACGACTGCCCTGTGCTGTATAATATTATAATAATAATATCCAGAATGTGTCATATTTCCAAATGGAGATCAAATCTCAAAGCAGGCAATGGAAAATCATGTTAATTATAGTATAATATAAACAGCATATTCAACATATCAGGGATTAAATGTTAATAGTTTGTAGTATCCTCACTGTGTATACATAAAAAACATGGCAAATGACTCCAAACTTTTGACTTATCCACTAATCAGTATGTGAATAATAGCCATTCTGACATCAGTTCAGTACAAATATAGGTAATTATGCTTCCTATGAAGGCTAGGAAACGTCTTGGGAAACATTCCTATGCTGACACACTAGTAGAATGCAAAATATCTGTTTTACAGGGGGTCTTTTGAGTGAACATCTGGGGACTCCCTCGTGTGATATCCCACTGCTGTTGTGTTTTACCACACGCTGAGCTAAAGGCACAGAGGGGATTTTAAGTTGAATCTATTGGTAGCATGGCTATAGGCCTAAGTCAGCATAAACAGAATAATTGGCTGGCCGCAGCCAGAGCAGGGTCCTGACCTGCACAGGGCTAATAGAGCCACTGTGCAGAAGATAGTGGCTGTTTTACCTTGTGTTCTGCATGGCCACCTCACATTTCAAAAATTGTACTATTATCAAGAAACAATTGAGTGCATGAATTTGAAAAGCAATTTTCCACACCATTAAATATTGCCAGCTTTGTATTTATCCTGGCCTCACGAAAGGCCCTAATTTACTAAAGCCCTTAGTACACGCAGAAAGGATGGAAATGGTGATTGCCTGGGGTAGTGAAAAGGCCTCATTAGCATGCTTCAGCCACTGATCCTGTCTGTGAATTCACACAAGCAGTTATATACATATCTGTAGGTCACACAAAGGGTTTCACATAAATCACTGGACACTGTGCATCACTGATCCAGCAGCTTACCTGTTGCCTCACAGCTGACACTAAAACATTGTGCTTGCTGGAGCCCATTCAATAAAGCAGCGATTGCCAGAGGTGCCAGAATGGTCTGGAGCCAGCCGCCGTCTCTGCTCCGCATGAGTGCCCTACTGAGGAGCGTCGGATTTGGGGGCTGGACTGAGGCCAAGCGCTGCCAGTTCATCATCTGCCCATGCTCCGGATCCATTTGAGGGGAGGGATGGAATTCCCTTGAAGTCAAAGCACAGGCTGACTGCTCCAGATGGAAGTGGCTTTTATGCTGATGTGGAACTTCCCTGGCCCAAAGCTTACATGGAAAAGGAAAGGCTCAGCTCAGGAGGAAAAGGCAACTTCCAAAACTGTTCTTTAGATCTGTTTGTAGGCCAATTTAGCAGTATGATCAATTCTAAAGTAAAAGAAGCTGAAGTTGTACAATAATAAAAAGGTAGTCAATATAATTAGACCTTTTTCCAAGTAATTCTGAGCCATTCCCTTTTGGTGTATTTGTTTGTTGTGGAAAATACACAAAATTCCCATTATGTTTAACAATTGTATCAGTACTTCGATGAGCACCACAATTCCAGAACATCCATCCATCTTCTAAGCCACTTCTCCCTCAGGGTCACAGGGGTTGGGGGGGGGCTGGAGCCTATCCCAGCGGTCATCAGGCGGAAGGCAGGATACACCCTGGACGGGTCGCCAGTCTATCGCAGGGCAGACAGACAGACACAGTCACTCACACCCAACGTCCAATTGGCCTGACTGCATGTCTTTAGACTGTGGGAGGAAACCGACGCAGACACAGGGAGACCGAGGACCCTGGTCACCCGGCCGGGGAATCGAACCCAGGCCCTCCTTACTGGGAGGTGACAGCACTACCCACCATGCAACCATGCCGCCCAGTTACACTACAATCCTGATCAGCTGCTTCACTTTAAATGCTTATATATATATGTATGTATGTATTTATTTATTTATGGGGATCAGCACATATACACATGAAAATGATTGAATTTCAGTCTCGGCCCACAATCTCCATATTGTTGCCTTCCTAGGACCACATGCTTGATGTTACACTTTTAAAACTTGGTTCAGCAGTAAAGAAAGACATCCACAGTACAGCCTTTGCATTACTTCTCATTTCTGTGGGAAATGTTTAGCTGGTTCCACTCTATGCAAATGTAGAGTAAAGCCTCAAATCTGCTGTAGAAGGCCATGTTCTTTAAACAGAGAGAGCTGGGTGCAAACACCAACACCAGAGCCCCTCACAGACAGAGGTAGCCATTTACTACCACCGAATTAAGAGGATAATCATTTTCGCATCGCCCCTTGTGGTCTTCCAGCGAGCCACTAGCTTCCAGCCTTTCCCGCGTAATGGAGTAGCCGTACTGCGCCACGGCTCTGCCTCACCGCTCCTCCCCCTCCGGCCTCACTGGACGCAGGCTCCGCCCTCGCGAAGCCGTTCTGCGTGTCCATCACGCCACGGCCACGCCTCCTCCGCCTGGTAGTCACGCCGAGGCCCCGCCCCTCCCTACCCCGCTCACAAACAGCAGCAGAGTCGGAGAGTAAATAGAGAAAAGCCCCAAGATGGCGGAGTCGCTGAGCTTCATTCACTTCGGCGCTGCGACCAAAAGCCCGCTCCCCAAGCCCAAGGAATCCAAACCGTCGTCCGAGAGCCGGCCGCAGTCCTCCCGGGACCACCATCCACCGCCGCCCAAGAAAGTTCGCAACGACGAGAAGAGCCTTAAACCCAAGAAAGTGAACGGAGAAGGCGGAGAAGGGGGAGGAGGCGGCGGCGGCAGCAGCAGCGCGGCGGACAAGCAGAGTTATGGCAGCCCGACAACATGGAGCTTCACTCCCGTCAAGACGAGCAGCCCCGCGGCGCCAGTCCAGCAGCCTCCGCTGCACAAAGTGTTCAAGCAGAGCGCCTTCCTCGCCTCCCCGCCCAAGCCCAAGAAGCCCAAGGAGAAGCGAGAGAAGGAGAAGGAGAAAGAAAAGGAGAAGAGGAAGCATAAGCTGCCCTCGGAGAACAGCGTTAGTAGTGCGGGGATGAAGAAGGAGAACGGGGAGGTGAAGTTGCTGCAGAAAGGTAGCGTAATAGCTTTCAGCACTTTTAAAAACCGCTGTTTCACCCCGTCCGCTTACTGTGGACGTTCGTTTATTTCTGAAACGCGTCTTCCGCGCGAAGCTGGTCTGTTTTCCAGCGCGTTTTTGACTGAGAAAGTCTGTTGTGACAAACAACCAGTGTCGTTAGCACACCGTGCTAACTGGCTCGGTTAGCCGTTGAGCTAAAGCTAACGGGCAGGTTCCCTCGTTCCTCGTAGCGGAGCGTGAATGCGGGGAGTAGCGGTGGGGCTAACGTTAGTCAGAGCGGTACATAATAAAAGTGCCCAATAATCACGACGCTGCTGTTATTACACGCGAGAATATGACTGGATTTGAAACTGCGTGTACTAAGGAGTTCACACTAAACGCTAATACTAGTAACGTTGAGGCCTGAGTAAACTGACTCCGTATCGCGTTGAGTTTACACGTAGAAAGTTGCGCTCGGTGGCTGTGCAGTGTGTCCTGACTGCTGCATCTGTCTGGGGGAAATGATAGTAAATGATAATAAAATGATAAGAGCAGTGGCACATCTGCCCGGAGTTTGGGACATTTTCAATGATTTTCTTCATTTCTGCGTTAATGAATCGCTGAGTTGTAAACAAAGTCATTCGGGCTGGTTTACCAGCTCTTCTTCTTTACAGTGGTGGTGATGGGAACCAGGGGTCACAATGTCAACAACACCAATATAGCCGTTTTATTTACTGTCCAACATGACACGTGTACCAACACGTGTGTTCGGAGTTTTTATACGTGATGTTGATTATAGGCAAACGGTGGTAAATCCGAATGTTTTCCCTGTCTGTAAAGACCAGTCGGCCTGCATGTGTCATCTTAGCTTATATGTAAAGCAGATGATGGTAAATTAAAAAAATATATATATTTTTACTCCTTCACCCTGAGTTATAACACTCTGAATATCCCATAAATGGCTTTTACATCGTGTCTTAGGCAAAAAAAAATCACATCTTGTCTCAAAACGTCTACAGATGTCTGTACTTGTATCCGTTTCATGTGTTGTCATTGTGAAAATGAGCTTTTAAAAGGCCCTGAGTGCTGTAGATGTCTGGTGCCTATCACCACCAGTGTGAATTTTGGCAGAGTAAGTTTCAGAGCAAACCACCCTGAATGACTTTGTTTGTATCTTAACAGTTTGATTGCGGGGAAATTTTGACAAATCAGTGAAATTCCTGTTTAAGTGCTGCCTCGGCAGGAGCTTCAGTCGGTAGCTCCAGGTGCAACAATATAAAGCATTGTGCTGTTGCCTGCAGCCTTTATACATCATTATGACAAATGTTACTGTCCATAACAATCTTTTTCATGTCAGAAGGCTATTATGCTTGTAATGGGCTGTAATGAGAAAATTAGTGGTCTTTCAGCTCTTTCATGGAATAGATATTTGCTGTTAACTTGATGCTGGGGAGTCATGTTTAGCCTGCAAGTCCAGCTTTCCTCACTCACCGTTATGAAGCAGCATAGTGACGAAGAAAGAAGTTAAGCAAATTGATGGGAAAACATATATAGATTCTAATACTGTCCGTTCTTATGCTTTGTGAGGGGGAAAATGGGAAGACCCCTCACAGAGACTATATCTATTGCACTTTAAACTGGCAGCGCAAGTTTGACTGAATAGAGTAGTGATGCTGATGTGTTGCTTGTTGTGTAGTCAGTCAGACTGTAAACCTGTGGAAAATGTAATATCGTCTGCTTGTCATGAGAGCATTGCTTTTGTCAGATCAGTCTCACGTTCTGATCAATAACAATGGCAATACATGAACAACACAAGCAATACAGCACATATCAGCATAGGCAAAACATATCTGTATGATGTGGTGCTTATAGACAGTAAGACTGTGTCGAGTGGGGGAAAAACTCAAATCCTGACCATGTTTCATAAAAAATGAGAAGACCAAGTATTTTATGAAATAGTGAACGGACAGTACAAGAAGAGTTTTGTCGTCAGCGCGTTTGATGATGTGTAGAATGGCAGGGATGTGATTCAGGTACAAACTGTACAATATTTCAAAAGGCAGTATCTTGTTCCAGCCACCACAGCTGTACCATTAAAACCCTTTGTCTTTATGAAAATGCCTTTTTGTCAATGTTTTTGGGTTATTCATTTTAAATCAACCACACCTTTAGAATTAAATGCCTGGTTTTCTAACAGACATGCTGACAAATGCTCAAAGCTCGAAAATATCAAGCCTACGGGATCCCCCCGGAGAACCCATAGCCTAAATGTAATTTGTAGCCAGAAGTTTATCTTAAAAGATCAGCATGTGTTTTTTTTGAGGTAGTGCACTTTACAACAGGTGAGCCCCTAGGGTACTTTACTTACCTCATTTACTCAAAATAATGGGTGCAAACGAGTGGGGGGAAATAGACAGTGGTGAAAATGAACAATTTTTTGGATGGTAAGTGAAAAATGAGCACAAAACATCATATTTTTCACTTTGGTTGGAACCGCAGAATCTGTGCAGATCTGCTTGTGCTTAGCAGCAGTTTACACGTTTGTGAAGAAAATAAAAACATCATTAAAATGCACATAAACTGGCTTCTTAAGGAGTTCACTTTTATGGCATATGTTTGTTTTTTGAGAATGTTCTAGAGTCCTAATTAAAAAAAATAAACCCAAAAGACTTTTTTTAAGCACCAGCACCTAAAAGTGATTTAACCCTTTTTGTCGGTTGTTGAATTTGAGTTCTTGTAGCTGTGCCAAGTTACAGCAGTGATGCACATTAAATAGGACTGTAAAAAGGCATCAATGCCTCTGAAAGTCTTGATTCAACATAGCAAACAGTAAGTATAGCAGCACGTGGAGGAGTGCCCTTGAAAATGTTTTGTTATTCAGTAACAGCCGAGGGACTGCGCTAGGTTTTTGTGTTGGGCGAGTAACGGAGACTGCCTCTTCAGACGAGCTGACAGACAGGGTGCATTTACACTGCTCCGGTGCGTCAATGGGCGTAAACGCACTCCCCCTCTTTCGCTGGCCGCATGTGGGCTTTAACAAAGATCACGTCCAGCTAACTCAGATTTTAATTAATAAATATGCTGATTTTCTAATAAACCAAAAACAAATTTAGTTATGAATTTATTTATATATATATGTCCATCCATTTTCTAAGCCGCTTCTCCATCAGGGTCGCAGTGGGGTGCTGGAGGAAAGCAGGATACACCCTGGACAGGTCGCCAGTCCATCCCAGGGCAGACAGACAGACAGACAGACAGACAGACACAGTCACTCACACCTAGGAGCAACTTAGCATGTCCAATTGGCCTGACTGCATGTCTTTGGACTGTGGGAGGAAACCCGAGCAGACACTGGGAGAACATGCAAACTCACACAGAGAGGACCCGGTCACCCGGCCGGGGAATCGAACCCAGACCCTCCTCGCTGTGAGGCGACAGCGCTACCCACCATGCCTCTACATACATATATATATATATATATATATATATATATATATATATATATATATTAAAGAAGGAAGAAGTGTAGGTTTAATGCTGTTTGGAGCTTTTCCTCCATGCTCCACTGGAATGTTTGAATACGGAGTGAATGTTTTATACATTGCACTGTGAACGCTTATCACGCGAACACCAGCTGTCTTCCGATTGGATAGACGCGTTGCGTTGGCCGGATTAGTCCGCATGACGTGCGTTGACATGCAGCATAACAGAGCTAAGCAGCGTCATGACGACTTATTGTCTTCTACAACAGGTATTTTCTCCTTACTGGTTGATGTGCTGCTGCGTTATTTGTCAGAGGAATATATTTTCATTATCTGTTGACCAAGCTGACATCGCCTAGAGTTGTCAGCTGGGTTAGTGACGCGTCCCTGATGGTGCGTCCTTAGTAACGCGCTCACGTTCAGGCGCTCTTCTTTTGGAGTTGCATTTCTTGATCGTTCCCTGGTGAAATGTAATGAGCGCCCAGTTTGGTGTTTTCAGCGTCGCACGGTTGGGGAGCACTTCAGTGCCAGTGCACATCAGGTATGACTGATTGTGGTACGGAATAAAATGTGTGCTTGTTTTTATCCAAAGTACAATTCAAGTGCTAATTTGATTTGCAAAAGCTCTTTATATTGTTTTTTCTCTTTCACACAACTGTGTAAATAGTGCATCCAGACACACTGATGTATTAAGTATAGTTTTTAAAAAATAATTATGAATGGCGCAAAGTCTTAATTTCTGTGAAATTGTGGACGTCATCATAAATCGTTTCCTTAAAAGCTGTTATGAAAATAATTATTGTAATTATGGAAATGTGTTCCCTTATTATTCAGGATTGATCATGTGTAGATCACACTTGCTTAACAGCCCAACACTGTTAAATTAAAGGATTAAAAGGATTAAAATGATTAAATAAAAGGAAAAAGAAATGCAATATAAGTGAAAATTGAAGGATGGCTCTTGATTGTCTAATAGACATTCCTACTTGATGTTTTAATGACCAGACTGGATGTTTGATGTATTTAAATGTGGTTTAATTTTTTTCCCAAGCTGTCAGTCAACCCAGAAACCTATCTTTCTGAATTAAGTTGATTTTATATTTTTTCTCAACAGCGTCTTCAGAAGGCTTGAAGTGGCTTGAAGACTGGCTTCTGGCTAAAATGTTCACTTTGTGGATTTTGCAAGTGTAAATAAAGTTTATACATGTTAGATTTTCTGATTTTGGGACAGGCGGTTTATTAAATCACCGTGCGATAAAGTCTTCTGTCATTTTTATTCGTTGTCATTTCCCTCCGCGCCATGCTTCGTGTGTGTTCCTGTTAGTTGTTAGACTAAATATTGTATTTCTCTAGCTTTTGTGTGCTTGGCCTGGTGTCGATGTGGGTTAAATGTTAAAGCCTGAGAGCCACATTATAATTTGTGCTTTGACACTTTAATAAACAAATGTTGTAGAACGTTGTAGAATTTCTTCCAGAGAGTCTTTGATTGCGTTTTCCAGGCACACCCCTGGCCTCTGAATCTCTGTTGCTGGAGATCTCTTGTACAGCACTAACACATGGTTCAGTTTATCAGCTAATTGACAAGCCATTCACAAGTCAAACACGGAGCACCAAAAACAGAAGCTTATACAAGCGGCTCTCTATCAGAGTAAAGATGACAGTTTAGATTATTTTACTAGATATTTTACTAGATATTTACTCACTGGCCACTTTATTAGGTTCAGTTGCTTGTTAACACACATAGCTGATCAGCCAATCACGCGGCAGCAGCTCAGTGCGTTTAGGCATGTAGAGGTGGTCAAGACGACTTGCTGAAGTGCAGACCGAGCATCAGAACGGGGGAGAAAGGGGATTTAAGGGACTTTGAACGTGGCGTGGTTGTTAGTGCCAGACGGGCTGGTCTGAGTATTTCAGAAGCTGCTGATCTACTGGGATTTTCACGCTCAACCATCTCTAGGGTTTACAGAGAACGGTCTGAAAAAGAGGAAATATCCAGTGAGCGGTCAGTTGTGTGGACGAAAATGCCTTGTTGATGTGAGAGGTCAGAGGAGAATGGGCAGACTGGTTCCAGATGATAGAAAGGCAGCAGGAACTCAAATAACCAACCAGAATCTCTGAGGAACGTTTCCAACACCTTGTTGAAAGTCTGCCATGAAGAATTAAGGCAGTTCTGAAGGCAAAAGGGGGTCCAACCTTTTACTAGCAAGGTGGCCGGTGGGTGTATTAGTCTGTAGATGTTTCTTCTGACAAATTTGTGTGTTGATAAACATGATGGAGGAGAAGAAGAAGTAGAAGAAGGAGGAGGAGGAAAACAGGCTAAAGGAATTTTTTTGGCAGGACCGTTTCAGGTTCAAGCTGTTCAGAAATAGCCAGGGAAAGTCTTTTGGTCACTGGAGGTTTTATGTCGGTTAAGGCAAGAGGAACGTTCGCCATCTCTTCAGAAAAGCTGATACTCTGAAATTTAACACTAGAGCTAGCTACTGTTATTAGTTTTTCACAATTATGCTGAAAACAGAATTATTTGTTTTTGGTTCTAGATAGCACCAGCCAGAGTCCTTAGCCTAATTACAACTGCATTGGTTCTAACTTCTTAACTCCATCCTTAACAACAAGCCCAGGGCAACGTGCTGAGTAATGTTTAATGTCATATACTTACTTAATTGCAAATGAGAGCAAAACTTTTCAGCGCTTTACTGGATGGCTGCATATCAAATACCTGAATGCTGTTTTCAGTATTCAGTACTGGCAGCTTATCGAGTACTCATGCTCAGCCCTTGTGTTTATTATGGTAGATAAGGTAGATTGAGGAGAAAACCATGTTTAGAGCCGTGTTTTAAAACTGGTCCTCGGCACCAGTACCGCGTATGTCGTTTTTGCATGTTGGATGTCTGTTGGTTTATTAAACAGCAATGTTTGCCCTGTATTTAAAAGAAATTAAGGCCCTTTGGAAATTTAGGTTCTGCACGGCAGCCACACTCTCCCAAAATGGCTCTTAAAAGTGTCAGGACACGGAATGATGGATGTGCTTCTTCTGGCTCCGTTTTCAGTAATGAATTCATTAGGCTGAACATATTTAACCCATGCACTGGTTCTAGTTGCAAGCACAGGGAGCGCAAGCCTTTGGTTCTTGATCTTCTCTGTGCAGATATTTGGGTGGCTGGATACTGGACCCCGTTTTTTTTTTTGTAATTAACGCCTAATATAACACCCGACTAGGAGCGTGCTTGGTTGAATGAGCGAGAGCCGAGTGACGCTCCTTTTCCTTCAGCTGAACTTTTCGTTTTCTTTCTCTGTTCCAGAGCACATCATCAAAGACAAACTGAAGGAGCGAGAGAGGGAGAAGGACAGAGAGCGGGAGAGAGAAAAGAAGAAGGAAAGAGATAAAGATAAGGATAAAGATCAGGAAAAGGAGAAAGAGAAGGAGAAAGAGAAGAAGAAACACAAATTGGTCAATGAGATCAAACGGGAGAATGGAGAAGTCAAGTTGCTGCAGAAAGGTGAGTAACGAGACTGATTTCTCATCATTTAATCAAAAATACATGAAACGACTGAAATGGTAGAATTACCGCCGCGTGGCCTGCTGTTCTGTGGAAATCGAGTATGTGATCTGACACTTTTTCACACTATTAGTAGTTAAAATTTTGCATTTTAAGACCAATAGTGGTGGATTTTTATGGACATAAAAATATAGTTCTGGTTATTTTCATTGACTGTTGATGTTACCTTGAGTTTATTTTAAGGGTGTATTTCTGTGTATAGTCAGTGCTTTCTGGGATGGCTTAAAATGTGTCATTGCAAACAACTGTGATGCAGCAGAAGACTTTTAGAATATCCTGGCACCTCCTCATATTCCCAGTGGGAGCTTTAGCAGTGTTTCCTTCAGAAACCGTCTCTAAAACGTAAAAAAAAAAACGTCGTGATTCAGGTTTACTTCACAGGTTTCTGAATCACAGTGATCCCCAGGAGCCATAAATATCAGCTCAAACTGTGATGTGTGCTGGGCGTTTGAATAAGTTTGTCCACCCTGCACAATATTTTATGAAAGCGTGGATTTATAATTGAAAACAATAATTAGGTTCGAATTAGGCGTGCTTTTTATTATTTATTTATTTATTATTTAGTTATATTGTGAACGCATCCTGTAAATCTTATGCACACGAGTGTATCCTCACATTCAGTTTCATAAATGAAGTCCTGCGATGTTCCCTGGTGATATCATCAGTGTGTCTAGCTGGTTAAATTCCTGACACCATACATTTGATCAGACATGATGAAATGCAGTCTTATTGGGGTCTAAACAGGTTTTCTTCAGTGCAAGTTCATGTTTGGTACAGAAGAAATCGGTCCTGAAAACATTACTGTGTAACAAGCTGAATTAATGCTTGTTTATTTGACCCTAAGACTCTTAGGCAAGTTATATTTAATAGAGGATTTAGAAAAGTGAAATCTCATGAAATGTTCTAAGATTCTCAGTTAGTGCAAAATTGATAAAATTCATATCACAACGTTTTCTTATTATGTCGCAGTATCACAGCATCTGGACTACTGGACCTTCTAAAATAATGACTTATAAACCTGACATAAGTTGTTTTGGATTCTCTTAGGTTACACCAAAGAGAATCTAGGCCAGTGTGTGAAATGTTAACTTGACAGAAACCAGAAAGGAAACTCTGTGGATCTTAAACCTGTTTTTGTGGAACATCAAACAAACGTTGCAGGGCCACTGTCTGGCCCTGGAGACCACGAGTAGAGTGCCCAGTGTGGATATGGAGACCACGAGTAGAGTGCCCAGTGTAGATATGGAGACCACGAGTAGAGTGCCCAGTGTAGATATGGAGACCACGAGTAGAGTGCCCAGTGTAGATATGGAGACCACGAGTAGAGTGCCCAGTGTAGATATGGAGACCACGAGTAGAGTGCCCAGTGTAGATATGGAGACCACGAGTAGAGTGCCCAGTGTAGATATGGAGACCACGAGTAGAGTGCCCAGTGTAGATATGGAGACCACGAGTAGAGTGCCCAGTGTAGATATGGAGACCACGAGTAGAGTGCCCAGTGTAGATATGGAGACCACGAGTAGAGTGCCCAGTGTAGATATGGAGACCACGAGTAGAGTGCCCAGTGTAGATATGGAGACCACGAGTAGAGTGCCCAGTGTAGATATGGAGACCACGAGTAGAGTGCCCAGTGTATGTGAGAGGTCAGAGGAGAATGTGCAGACTGGTTCCAGATGATAGAAAGGCGACAGGAGCTCAAACAACCGACCAAAATCTCTGAGGAACGTTTCCAACACCTTGTTAAAAGTGTGCCATGAAGAATTAAGGCAGTTCTGAAGGCAGAAGGGGGTCCAACCTTTTACTAGTACCTAATAAAGTGGCCGGTGAGTGCTTATGTAAGTTCTTAGCATAAATAAAGCCTATTAATGCATGTAACTCCACAGCCACAGGAGGTTGACGAGTTATTTTTGTTTCTCTGTCTTAGCCCACAAGAAATCCCATTGACTGTGTGTCTTAATGTTTTTACCAGTTAAATTTTATGGGTTGTTTTGAAAGGGCTTTGCGTTTTGAAGCGCAAAGAAAGGGCTTTGCACGTGACGGCCCATCCAAAAACAGAAAACAGGAACTGCGCGTGTCGGTCTGCGGTACAGCTGTGCCGAATTCTTAACTCTCGCTAAATGTTCACGTCATTGAGCCTATTTTGGATGTGGTTTCTGCATTACGTTGTAATACAGTAATATCAGGAGTAATGTTATAGCAGAGGGGAAATGCTGATGGTTCTGGCACTGAGAGCATGCTTTCACACATGCTAATGGACTTGTTCATAATCTAAGAAGCATGACTGGGAGAAAACAGATGGCTTTCTGCTTCTCTCCGTATCTCTACGTGATCTCGTCCTCTGTTCCTATCATTCCTAGTTTTTTTTTGGGTAGCATATTGTTTGATTTGGACACTTAACTGCTTGGATTCAACCTGTAAGTTTGGATCTCCTCTTGTGCTTCATGTTGCAACAGCTTCGCTCTGGTCATGTCTTATTTAACTGACCAGTAGCTCTACTGAATAGCAAGATCCTCTCAGCAGACTGTTCTTGCCTTTTGTGCTGTGGTTTTGTATTTTGAGATGAAACGAAGGAAAAAAGACCAACTAAAGTGGCCGTGTTGATACACTCGTGACAGCCTAGGGTTTGCGAGGTTTTGTGCAAACAGCTTTTCCTAGAGTAATTGTTTTGAGTCATTTATTAGCCAGCAGTGCACTGAAAGCTGCTGTGCTGCCTCCTTCAATCTTTTGGTGTTTTCAAATCATTTAGGAAGCCGTATCAGTTTAGGTGGGCCTTTTTATCCACGTGGCATTCTTGTACATAAATTAAGTCTGAAGTTGCGTGACCGAAGCATTTCTGCGAGTGTGCTTTTGTTTACGACTTTGTGTGTGGGAGCGAGACCGAGAGAAGGAGAAGTCATAAGTGGAGAACGTCTTTGAATTGAATTCCTGTTTTTGTTGCTTGCTTATGAGAGCACTGGAGTCTCGGTGTAACTGCATTGTTTCCGTATTGGATCTCTGCTGAGCTGTGTGAAATGAAGGAGAGAGCTCAGCGTTCAGCTTGCTGACTAGTTTTGCTTCGCAGCGTTTCTGAGCACGACTGGGGCTGTGGACAAACAACACGGCTAACGGTTCAGACCGGCAGTCTGGTTTGCCGTTTATCTGTTTTGTTTGTGTCGTCATGCAACCTTTTGGGTTTAAAATGGGCAGTTGGCTGAGACAACATGGGATCGGTTGAAGTGAGCTGTGAAACTCGATCCTATTCATGTCTTTCTGCAGAAGTGGGGCGTGCAGTGTTACCTTTACAGTGTCGTTCTCATTCAGGGCTCATTCTCAGCAACAAAGTACAGTTCTGACTTAAGCAGACTCTTAAAAAAAAAGGGAACTTTTAAAAATCTGTTGATAGATCAATAAAAAAAATAGTAGCCCAGGGAGCTTGCAGGGCATTGTATGGACAACTTGAAGTGAAAATTTACCAAAAGCTGTCATTTTCCCTGAAACTGTGGAAATGTGACAGTTAAGCAAGTAAATAGCCTTAAATCAACTAAACAGAATTCATATATATACAATAAATGTATTTAATATAAAAAAAATTAAATCTTGTTAGTTCATGTCCCTTAGCCCCTCATGTCCCCTGTGCCTGAATATGACTTGAAAGACTTTTTGAGAGATTTTTGCCTGCCTGCTCGATGTGCACCAGCGGGCGGGACAAATGGTATCAATTGATAAAATCCGGTTTCACCTCCCCCTCCCAACACCCTCCGAGAGAAATGCTCAGCTTGCTCAGATACCCTGCGTGATACTGCGGTTCATTCGTAAAAATGCCCTGGTGGAAAAAGGAAGCTGCGCATTGACGTCTTTGTTGAATTTAACCGTGTGACATTGCAGAATCAAATCTTCGCTGATTTTTCTGCAGAGAACAGCGAATTAATAACGTAATTAATTAAGTACGATACGTTATTTGGCACAAACTGTCGTTAATAGGTGAATGAGCTGCAGGTGTGCGTGATGAGTGAAGATGTTTTTCATTTACAGTCTATTTATAGTCTAAACAATTTGTTTTGTGAGAGGTGGGGCTTTAGTTTAGTTTGGCAGAGTTGGCAGGATGTGCAGCGGCAAGTACAGGTTGTTTTTGTTGTGTAATTAAAGCCAAAACGATTCCAGCTATTTTTCATGTTTATTCAACAGTAACAATACCTGCATTAATCTGCCTGTCCAAAACGCGCTTTCTTGTTCTACCTGTTGCGTCGCCTTTAAAGCAAGCAGCAAAACTCTCAGTCGGGTAAACTCTGTGCTCGCTACTGTGCGAAGTGCAAAATAAAATGAAATGCTGAAAGGCACTTGCAGCTGAACTGAAAGCATATTTCTGCTGCTCTCAGAAAAACATTCAGCATTCCCTGAACAGTTTGTGTCGCTGTTGTCGGATGAAAACCTTGTGTCTGAAGGTTGCGATGGTAACTTTACAGGAGAAGAAAAAAAACTAACTTTATTTTGTCAAGGTTAGTCAATGGAACCAGGCTTTTCTCTAAATCATTTTAGGCCATTCATCGTGAAATTGACAGACAATATAAAGAGCGACAGGCATTTTCAAATTTCGACAAAAAGGTTTTCTTCCGACAGCGAGTGGGTAATGGCTCACACAGAAAGTACATGTCAATGTACAGATGCAGGAACATGAAATGAAGCGGTTCTGCTCGGGCAGTCGTGGGCTGGAGGTTAGAGAACCAGCCTCGTGACCGGAAGGTTGCCGGTTCGATCCCCAGCGCCGTCGGTCCATGACTGAGGTGTCCTTGAGCAAGACACCTAACCCCCAACTGCTCCCCGGGCGCCGTGGATCTAGGGCTGTGGGCAAGTGTGCTCACTGCCCCCTAGTGTGTATGTCGTGTTTCACGTCACAGACGGGTTAAATGCGGAGGTGAAATTTCCCCGTTTGTGGGATTAAAAAGTGCCACTTAATCACTTGCTTGGTAGTTGCGAATATTAACAGTACTAGCTGCTCGCTTTTGATCTTGACAACACAAAGTAAATTAAAGTTGTTAACTCACTAAACTTCCAATTTGAGATGATCAGGCTTTAACACTCAAACAGAGGATAAAATCACACAGCCTGGCTGCTATTTACAGGTTGCTGTTGGGGCTGTGATGCTACTAAAGTTGAACCGCCCCTCTCTTCCGTCTCTCCAGCGTCAGACGCAGAGCGAAGCTGCTCGATGTTGTCCAAGTTTCGAGAGACTGCCCAGAGTGAAATGTGCAGAGCAAACTTAACAACTTTGAGTTGAAGCTGTCCAGGATCCTGTTAAACATGTTTTGCGAATTTTCCGTTCCACCTTAAATGGTGCTGCGGTTAGATTCCGGTGCCTCTACAGGCTGTAGCGTTTAAGGTGGAATGGAACATTCGATTAAGAAGCTGATGAATATGAAGGAACCTCCAGCGTTGTTTAAAGACGAGCTGCAACCATGCCGGTTCCTTGAAAAGCGAATCCCCTTTGTATGTAAATTTGTTTGCATTTAAAGGATACAGCAGTGTTTTAGGCTCACTCTTCTTGTTAAACTATGCCAGTGTAAATACAGTTTTCCACTCTGCGGCACCTTTTAAGGTGGAACTGTTGCTGAACCACAGATGGCCTTCTTTTTGGTAAAAAAAAAAAAACCCCAAAATAACCCCCAACCCCTATTCCCACCCCGGCCCTTGACCTAACAATACTCTGTTTTACAGTCTAGTAAAAGGCATTAATAGTTGTTTAGTTGTACCTCTTGTGTTCGCCCCTCTGGTTTTATTCTGATTATGTCACCTGTGATAATAAAGTGGTGTATTGTGCAGTCCTGCCCAAAACTTTTGGTAGGGTGTGAGTTGTTTTTCTTTTTTTCCCCATGATTAAATGGAGATGTAAAGAAAGTCATTCTGAGTTGTTTGATGTGAAATGATTCATTGTAGAGAATCTTACTAAAGATTTCTTTACAGTGTTAATGGGATCTGTACAGCAAAGATATTGCTTACTGACATTTCGCTTACTGTCCAGAATGACCAGTAAACTTGCAGACATTAATTTTTTGTGTTTTTGTATGTGTAATATGTAATGTTTATAATGATGATGATAATAATAATAATAATAATAATAATAATAATAACAATAAAATAGTTTCAGAATGAATGGATAAAAAAAAAAAAACATTTTTAGCCCAAAGGTTTGTTAAATCTGTCTAAAACATCTCGGGCATCAGCATATTTATAACCATTTTGTGTAGCGGCTTTCTGTGCGGTAGCTTTAGAGGCATTAAGCGAATCACACACCTGGTTGCTGTCACCACAAATTTTAGTTTCTCTTCTTAATGGTGGTCAACAGGAATTGCGCTGCTTCCATCCAAATAATTTAATTATGCAGAAATTCTGAAAAACAATTGGTGCAAGTTCCCTTTTTATGAAATGACCAGGTGTTGATGGACAAAGGATTGATTGAATCTTAAGATTAAGAGACCCTTAATTAGAAATTCCACCTCCGCATTTAACCCATCCGTAGTGAGCACACGCACACACTAGGGGGCAGTGAGCACACTTGCCCGGAGCGGTGGGCAGCCCAATCCGCAGCACCCGGGGAGCAGTTTGGGGGTTAGGTGTCTTGCTCAAGGACAACTCAGTCATGTGCTGTTGGCTCTGGGGATCAAACCGGCGACCTTCCGGTCACAAGGCTGTTTCCCTAACCTCCAGCTCATGACTGCCCATCTCGTGCCCATGATTAACCAGAGAGCTTTGGTCTTTTTTTTGACTGTGACTTTGCTACCGTATGAAAATCTGATCTGCTCAGTACCCTGTCTTTACGGCGTTATGGCCAGATAACTGTGGTGTCTCAGAGCGACACTTTAAGCTGTGTTTTTGTATGAGCAGGCTTAAGCCATAATGCTCGTCTGCACCTTAGCTTGGCTAAGATTAGATCGGCAGAGGTAACAGGCTGTGAGCTGAAAGTTATTCTGCCCTGTAGCTTCGGGCGAGAAGCAGCGTGAGGGAAGTTCATGCTGTCCTTAAATTGAAGTTTTCGTGGCTGGGTCTGCGTGAAAGGGTGGAGTCTCTGTAGTAGAAAATGCACTCTCAAGATAAGGAGATTTTGCAGCTGTCTTCAGTGTCGCTGCATCTCTCTAAAGAACTCTAGGAGCGCTTGTGTTTATCCTTGCTCTCCTCACAAATCCTGCAGAGGTCAGGTGCTGTTCATTGTCTGCACCTTTTATGCACAACATGGCTCTTTATGAGCTGTGTCTGTTTAAGTAATCGTCTGGACTGCTGTCCCAGTTGTGAACGGGGCTGATGATGGGGGGGGAAGGGTGCTGGAGAGGGCAGGATTAGCAGCTATCGCTTTGTAAAACAACAGTCCACCTCTCTCTCTCCCTTTCAGGGCTGGGTGATTGGGCTTATTGTAGTAGAAAATTAGAAATCGGGCGTTTTCGGTATTGTAGTGAATGAATAAATGGCTGTTAACATTAAAAAAAAAAAGTAATTTTCTCCTGATTCATGTGCTGTCTTTCTAAAGAGCTTCTCCTCTGAAACAGTGGGGTCGCTCATGCCTTTGCTAAGTATAACGTTTTTTTAAATAATAAAAATAATATACAGCTGCAGCTATTAAATGTTTTCATTTTTGAATATTCTGTCAATTGTTATATTGAATATTTCTGCATTTTCTAACAATGAGAAACCAAATAGGGACTAAACAGACTTTCTCTTTAGATTTATTTATTTATTTGTTTATTTATTTATTTATTTTTACTACTATTGCATAAAGTCTGTTTATTGTAGTGTTTATTTATTCCTTTTAATAAAATGGAATTGAAGTACTACAAGGTAATGGAAAACATTACTGACAAACAGTTATTTATATTAGTAATTAACACACATGCTATGCTGGGGGATCCTGCCGAATCTGCCAGCACTGGTTGCTGGTGACATCTAAAAGTTTCAGTGATGAGTGATAAGGGGTGCAGTGGTACAGGGGGCCAACAGTTCGGCATGTATCATGTTGTTTTGCCATGATAGAGGTGCGGTTTCAATGTCTTTGCTTGAGAAAAACACGCATCACCTTTTTAAACTACAAACTCTTTATTTATTTATTTTTTTATAGACAAATAAAATTTCCATTTTTAAAAAATATAGCATGACTGACCAGGGCTTGTTTCTGTCGCTACTGTATGAACTCAGTGAGAGAAATACACTGAAATTAAAAGTGCTTCTTAGCTTTGGCATCTTGTAGGTTCTTTGCCTCTAATTTAAATAATTGCAGAGTTAATTAAGGTATCGGTGTCGGTTCGTTTTACAGTTTCTCTCCATGATGTTTCATAGAGTTGGGGAATTAAGAGCTGAAAGATATGAGCTGAAAGGGCTAAGATAGGAACGTTAGCTGACACAACTTGCCACCGCTGCACGTTGAATCGGCGTGCCGACGCCGGCGTTCATACTTCCATTAAAAAGAAATTCTCATTTCGAATTTTGGACGCTGCGTCATGCTGTCCTTAACGTCTCTCTGTCTCGTCAGCGCTTGCCGTTGTCACTCAGGAGCTGTGGGTTTGTTGGTTTTTAGTTTCCCAACTCTCCTCCAGCTCGTATTTGCATGATAGGCTCCAGGGAACTTCTGATAGACTCCAGAGATGTTCTGTGGATCTGAATGTACGTGTATGTAGTCTGCAGCGCATTAAGGAAATAAGGAGTAAGGTAAATAACAGGAATATTGGTTCACATGTGCAAACGGTTTGACAATGTACCATGTACTGTTGCGTTCCTGTGAGCGATATAGGAAAGCAGAGGAAGTCCGAGGGAGGGATCAAGATGTTTAAGCCACTAGAAAACGCTTTTATCCAGAGCACTAGCGAAACAGTCACGTCGGCTTTGAGGCCTGGTGCAATCTAAAGGCTTTTTCCTGCTGTTCCCAACAGCTGTCTAGCCAGCATACCCTCTTTCACTGTTGTAAATAAACACAACTGAAATCCTGGAAGCTAGCTGGCAGTCCAAAGCAGTAGCATTTGTGTAGATATCACTACATGTAGTCAAAATGCTGTCTCCACATCTTCTGTATGTCTGTAGCTGGAAAGGTGCGCTACTAATGACTCCTATGGGAGTAAACCACTATTGAATTTTGAACTTGCGGGTTGCAATTATGTGGTTTCATAAAAATACACTATATTGCCAAAAATATTCACGCATCCATCCAAATCATGGAATTCAGGTGTTCCAATCACTTCCATCTCCACAGGTGTGTAAAACCAAGCAGCTAGGCCTGCAGACTTTCTCTACAGACATTAGTGAAAGAATTAGCTCCTGAGAGTGACCAAGTGAATTCCAGCGTGGTACATTGATTGGACGCCACCTGTGCAAGTCCAGTCGTGAAATTTCCTCACTACTAAATATTCCACAGTCAGCTGTCAGTGGTATTATAACAAAGTGCAAGTGATTTGGAACGACAGGGATATGAAGTGGTCGGCCACGTAAAATGACAGCTCAGGGTCAGAGGATGCTGAGGCGCATAGTGTGCAGAGGTCAATCACTACAGACCTCCAAACTTTATGTGGCCTTCAGATCAGCTCAAGAACAGCGTAGAGGGCTTCATGGAATGGGTTTCCATGGCCGAGCAGCTGCATCCAAGTCTTACATCACCAAGCGCAATGCAAAGCGTGGAATGCAGTGGTGTAAAGCGCCACCACTGGACTCTAGAGCAGTGGAGACGTGTTCTCTGGAGTGACCAATCACGCTTCTACATCTGGCAATCTGATGGACAAGTCTGGGTTTGGCGGTTGCCAGGAGACGGTACTTGTCTGACTGCACTGTGCCGAGTGTAAAGTTTGGTGGAGGGGGGATCATGGTGTGGGGTTGTTTTTCAGGAGTTGGGCTCGGCCCCTTAGTTCCAGTGAAAGGAGCTCTTAAAGCTTCAGCTCCAAGAGATTTTGGACAATTTCATGCTCCCAGCTTTGTGGGAGCAGTTTGGGGACGGCCCCTTCCTGTTCCAACATGACTGCACACCAGTGCACAAAGCAGGTCCATAAAGACGTGGATGAGCGAGTTTGGTGTGGAAGAACTTGGCTGGCCTGCACAGAGTCCTGACCTCAACCCCATAGAACACCTTTGGGATGAAGCAGAGCAGAGACTGTGAGCCAGGCCTTCTCGTCCAACATCAGTGTCTGACCTCACAAATACGCTTCTGGAAGAACGGCCAAAAATTCCCATAAACACTCCTAACCTTTGTGGAAAGCCTTCCCAGAAGAGTTAAAGCTGTTATAGCTGCAAAGGGTGGGCCGACATCATATTAAACCCTTTGGATTAAGAATGAGATGTCACTCAAGTTCATATGCATGTGAAGGCAGACGAGCGAATACTTTTGGAAATGTAGTGTAAGTGCTGATTTTAATTTTTTTACCTTTTTTAAAGGTTATTTTAATTATTGAATTTATTGAATACCGTCATATGTTTGCAGCCCTAGTGTTGTTGAAAGTAAAAGCACACAATACTCATAACTCATGAGTGTCAAAAACTAGTCGAGGGGTGCTTAAAGTGTTCACGCGAAGTTCATCGGATAGAAGTACAAGCTCAGAGAATAAATCATTTAAATAAAACGGTGTCAGTCATCCAGCCATGCAGTAGAAAAACAAAACCACAGTTCTCTACAGCGCCGTGTTATAAATGACTTTTCCCCCTAAGAACATCTCCCTCCCCGACTGAAGCCTGTTTTGCTTTGACTCGTGTTTGACAGTTATGCTATTGGACATCTTCTGTATCGCTGTATATCGTCTGCTATTTTCGTCCATGACCAGATTATGCACACGATGACAAATAAGACACGCATCAAAATACTAAATAAAATATTAATCAGTACAGTTTGGGGTCAGAAAGGTTAAGAAAGTAGCAAATTGTTCGTGGTTACTTCGTTAATCATCAGTGCTTAAGTCTTAATTGGACAGAAATGATTAAGTGTCGTCTTCCGCGTTCTCTGCTCTGCTCCGTCTCTGTGGGGCTCCGTCTGGTGGGAAAAGGGAGAAAAATAGTTCCAACATGATCAAATAACACAGATCATTTTCACACCTCTTCCACTTCTGAAGGTTCCAGAAGGTTCAGCTTCACACTTGACAGGTGTGACATGCTCATTTGAGTGAATGTAGGGAAATGATCAGTCACAGTTCTGTGGAAATGTAAACCAGTTCTTCTCCTTTGTCCTGTTAGGCTGTAGTATACCAGGACAGATTGACCCCCCCCCCCCCCACCACCCCCACCCCCACCACCCCCTTCTGCTGGTGCATAATGGACACAACTCAAGTATCTTTGGTAAAGAATGCAATAGCGCTCAGTTCCAGCTTTGTTCTTGTACTGCGGATGTTTACGGAGCATCTTGTGCAGAATTTTCAAGCGGTTGTGTTTCCTTTGCATCTTGTTTTCTTTTTTTTTTTTTTGTCTTATTGTGCCTTTCACAGTATTGTTAAAGTGAGAGCAACAGGAAAATCATTTCTGTTCTGGAAACTGAAAGTAGGCCAAGTTCTTGGATATGATTTGTAAGATACGGACTAAATCAGATACAGAAGTGTATCATTTACAGTTGTGAGCAACAGTTTGCATATCTGCGTTAAATGACACATTTTAGACAGTGTTGTATGTGTTTTATTGAAAAAAAGTGGTTTTAATAGTCAGTGTCATTGGGGTGTGTGTATGTGTGTGTGTGTCAAAATATCAAACATAAGGTTACACACACACACATATATACACATATATATATATATATATATATATATGCTGTCAGAAGAGAACCTCGTATCTCCATTTTTGTCATTTTTCAGTTTTTGACATAATTTCAAACGACCTGTTGCCCTTTACATTAATTTCATGATGGATGGAGCAAAAGAAACGGCCCAGAATGACTTGGAAAGATGTCTGGTATTAGATACAGTATGTTTTTTCAGTAAGTTCAGACTTTGGAGGTATAATATAATATCAATCAGTGTAACCTCATTGTTGGCAGCAACCTCAGCCAAATGCTTTTGACCCACCCACCTGCCTGGTGGGCCTGAGGTATTGGCCCATTCCCATGTGCAATAGATTACAAAATCAAAGAGTTAAATTTATGGGATTTCTTGCCAAACTGTTACTTATTTTGACTTGGATGGAGATCTGATCACGTTGCAGAAGCCAACTCTGAAGGGTTCGCGAGATTTCTCTCGGAGGAGATTCTGATTTCAGTGGGTTTTTTGTTTGTTTGTTTGTTTGTTTGTTTTAAACACACATTTAATTGTCCCCTCTTTTCTCTCTAGGCGACACGGAGAAACCGAAGGTAAACTCGGAGGAGTTGTTGCTTAAAAAAGTGAAGAAGAAAAAGAAAAAGAAACACAAAGAAGGGGAGAAACGGAAGCGTCCCAAGATGTACAGCAAGTCCAGCCAGACACTGTGTTCGGCCCTGCTGAGCCCGGACCTCCCGGGTCTGCTGTCCAAATCCGAGGCAGAATTCAAATCCCCTCTTCCTGTCTCCAATGCCCTCTCCCTCTCCTCCACAACTGTCAGTGCCAAGCAGGACAAGAACTGCTGCTCCAAGTCGGGTTCCGGACCTGGGGATACTGGCTCCACGAAGCACTCCAGGCTACCAGGGCTGGATGGTCTGGAATTCGGTCGGTTCGTCCATGTGGAGCAGCAGCCGAACGGTGGGGCGCTGGTTCTGCATGCGTACAGCCGAGAGCTCTCTGTCCTGTCTCCAGAGGAGATGCAGAGGTTTGCGCAGGAGTTTGTATCGTTAGCGTTCTGCGAAGACGAGAACAACGCAGCGCACTACGTCATGGGCATCATCCACGGGGCCGCTTCCTACCTCCCTGACTTCCTGGAATATTTCTCCTTAAAGTTCCCAAACTCGCCTGTCAAAATGGAGATCCTGGGGAAGAAGGACATCGAGACAACTACTATGGCAAACTTTCATGCTCAGGTGAGTCGATAGCTCTGGCTTTGTCTCGTTTCAAGGCATTGGCCCCTGCATATCACACAATCAGCACTGACGCCAGCAGCATGAAGAAACTTTTTCCCGAGTATCCAGATCAGCTGTCTTTGATAAGACTTGAGGCTAAGTTGTAGTTGTTGGATGAAATCCTACCTGGATGGCTGACTTGGTCTTGAGAACAGTCTCAAAATTGTCAGCTTCACGATCTGGAGAAGCCTCTGTGCAGAATGGGAGTTGGATAATTTTTCTCTTCTTTTACAGAAATCTAATCTGTATCTCTTGTGTAGGGAAGTGAAGGTGGGCAAAGTGTTGTATAATGAAATATCAGTAGTTTCCCAGGACTACTGAGTTTGCCTCGTCTAGCAAAAAGGCTGAGACGTTCTCTGGAATGGAAATATCATCACATTTGTTGACATTTAGATCTATGGTGTAATGCAAATTTTAATCCAGTCCGTGAGAGCAGAGAGACCCAGACTTAAATCTGTTTAAAGATGATTGTATTTTAAAATAAATCACTGCATGTGGCACAGACCTGCAACCATCAACATTTATATCTGTCTGAGGAAGCTCGTTTTTTTCCGAAACACAGCCAAAAGATTATTGATCCTGGAGTTGCAGGGTTTAACATTGAGACATTTTTGTATTGATTTGGCATCAGATTTAAGAAATCTACTGTCCCAGTCCAGCTTTTTGGAACAACCAATCAAAAACTGTAACAGGTGTAATAAATTGAATTAGTGGTGATTTCTTTATTGTTACGTCTTAAGCAATAGGTGTCATGTTGTTATATCTTTTGTTGTCTGTGCTGCATTGAAAAATGTTGACTGTGTGAGTGCTAGACATTTCACACAGACATGTCCAGCGTGCTAAATGTAAAATTTCAGAAGAAAATAATTCCCAATACGTGACAGTCGTCCAACTTCTCAATAGGCATTAGAACTAAATAGGCCTGTTTTTGTTGTTTATGCCTTTTAGACTTTTGAGATAAGCTAGATGAGCTCTGTTCTGATTGGCTGACTTGTATTGTGCCTCATTCAGGAAAATGAGGACTTAAATACTTGCTTTAACTTCAGTGAGTGTATATCCACCTCTTCAGCAGCCACCCATTCACACTGGCCACTTTATTAGGTACAATGTGTGTTCAATTGCTTGATAACACCAATAGCTAATCAGCCAATCACACGGCCACAACTCAATGCATTTAGGCATGTAGAGGTGGTCAAGACAACTTGCTGAAGTGCAGACCGAGCATCAGAACGGGGAAGAAAGGGGATTTCAGTGACTCTGAACGTGGCGTGGTTGTTGGAGCCAGACGGGCTGGTCTGAGTATTTCAGAAACTGCTGATCTACTGGGATTTTCACACACAACCATCTGTAGGGTTCACAGAGAACGGTCCGAAAAAGAGGAAATATCCAGTGAGCGGTCAGTTGTGTGGATGAAAATGCCTTGTTGATGTGAGAGGTCAGAGGAGAATGGACAGACTGGTTCCAGATGATAGAAAGGCAACAGGAACTCAAATAACCAACCAAAATCTCTGAGGAACGTTTCCAACACCTTGTTGAAAGTCTGCCATGAAGAATTAAAGCAGTTCTGAAGGCAAAAGGGGGTCCAACCTTTTACTTTTACTGTACCTAATAAAGTGGCCAGTGAGTGTATGTACATGGTTTGGCCTTTGTAACATGAAAACAGTGCAGCTTGGTTTCCGGGGCTAGACTATGTCGTCTGGGCTGTGAATGGTGCATTTGGAAACTTTGTCAATGTTTACATATTACTTCAAACTCTTACTGCACAAAACTGCTGCTTGATGTCCTCTGAACCTCCTCGCTGAGAGTGGGTGTAAGTACTGATCAGGAGAATCCCTCTTGCTCATGTCCTGCCATCCGTTTTAAGACGGGGAGTTCACCACACGTCCAATCCCCTCTCCACACATTAGCTCTTTCTGTAGTTTCATACCCACACGCACTCTCCCTGCTCTGTCATTAATAGTAACTTGACCTCCATAAAACGCCAGACCAGCGGTATCTCGCTGTGCCAAGCAGATTCTCCTGTGCATGTCTGTATCTGAGTGTATCTGTGACTGAGAGTTAGTGTTAGCTGTTTAATTACCGCTCAAAACAAGTCCTACCAAAAGTAAAGAAGTGTCAAATTTTCGGCTACAGGACAGTGGTGAAGGGACATATGGTTCCAACTTAAAGCTTATGCAGTGGACTAAAAAGAGCATATGATAAAGAATAAAACGTATACAGAGCAGAAATACTCATCTCAGACCTCTAGGACTGCATACTAATAATGTCCCTGTTTCGTTTGACTCAGAGGTAGCCTGTGGACAGCATACCGGCCAATAAACGGCAGTAATTGTTTTGGTTATTAGCTGTGTTTTAGAAATGTAACACTTGGGTATCTAACACGACGGCATCTATCGGTCTTCCTTGTGATTGTTTTCACAATATTATAAGCCCTTAAGGGAGACGAGTATTCAGACACTCTGGTTTTTTATTTAATCTCCCTGTAGTGCATATATCCACTTCAGATTTACACACAGTGTCTTTTGACTTTCAACTCTGTACCTAAATATGAATGAAAATATGTGAGAATAAACAGATATATTAACAAAAATGCTAAATTAATGGGGGCCAGCAGAGTATTTGGTCACCACAAATTAATAATGTGATTTCGTTGCAGAGCTGTCATTGTGTTTGGTAAAACATAACATGCTCGTTACAGCATTGTGGCTTGCTTAATTAATTAATTAATTAATTAGGACGTCGACCTAACCTTCACCAAGATTGCATTAAGTGTTCCTAACCAATTGCAGTGTCTTTTATAGTGATACCAGGTTCAGTTTGCATGAAAACATTTTTGCAATATTAACATCTACAGTGCGTTTAATGTGACGTTTGCATGTACCTTTTATTTTATTTTTATTTAATTAATTTATTTTTTAGAGTCTATCAGTTGCTTTATTTATATATGTGTGTGTATATATATATATATATATATATATATATATATATATATATACACACACACACACACACACACACACACACACACACACACACACACACACTTCAGTGTGAGATAAACGTTTAAGATGGTAGAATGATGAGTGTTGTGTTGATTATTTTTCTGTATATAAACACTGTATGATATATCGTATATGAGCCGTGTCAGTAGTTTCAAACAAGGGCAGAGTAATATGTCTTTCAATGTAACA